>NC_085973.1:16138756-16446544 GCF_910591565.1 Cydia splendana
GTAAAACAGACTTGACAGCCATGCTTTTGTTTTTATATCAATATTTAAACAAGATTCTCATAAAATGGTTTCTAAGGAAACCTCCAGTTAAGTGCTTAAAACTGTAGTCAAAATTAAGAGTTCTTGAATAGATTTCACACCACGTTAATAGCTCTTTAGCTTTATAGATGGTTAAATATTTGAATAACATCAAGAGTTAAGGAAATATGTATTTACATATGAATATATAACCCTTCGAACTTAAACTACCGTTTCCGCTATTACCGAGGTATACCTCGAAATTAGGAACCACACCAAAAAATGGAACCCAACACCGAGGTTTTTAATTTCCTGTTTTTTACTATTGGCAAGCAAATATTTACAAATTGAGGATTTGGGAACCATAAATATCATAATTAAGAATTGATATAAAGTTTTAGTCTTTCTATAATATTCATCATTACTATGAAAATCACTAAATAAAATACGCGTTTGCTTACTTGAGGTGTTGCGCGTAGTATGGAGCATTCAAATCCTGCGCCCCCGATGAGTTAGTTTACGCTTTTCGAATTGTTTACTTTGTGTTTCTTTACTAGTGCTATACTTATTCGACAGTCAATAGAGAAGGCTTTGTTTGTGTGTACTTCAATTTTAAAAAAGTCGATAGGCTTTCTTATAAAACGCCTTTTTGTACATACCGCGGTAATCAGTGCCGATTTTAATGGGCTCGTTAATAGGGGTACTTACCTTATATATTTAAACCAAAATAAATTTATAGGTGCCGCAGGGTCCTTGAGCCAAAAGGGATTGACATCTTGAGGATTATTTGTGATCCAGACAAGACTATTTACGACAACATCCTTCATTCCTTTGTCGGAATCGCTGCTGTCCAAATCGGTCTTACTGATATCCTGGCTGAGATGGGAATCGTACCAGATAACATCATTGGTGAGTAATAGTTGCATTTGAAACAAATTTTGCCAATTATACTTGACTCATCTTCTCTCGGAACTTTTAGGTTTTCTCCTTTGGCTTCCTATGTCATTAAAACGTCTTTAGTCATTTTACCACCCAGCCTTCTTACCACCTGTCTATGTAATTTACTTATGTTTAATACCCCTGTTTCCATCTTTCCTGTCTAAATTCTTGCTTTCATTCAAAATTCATGGACAGATAAAATCAATACCTAAAGTTTTTCTCCTAGTAGTATTTCAACATGTTCTAACTACTTGCTTCATAGATAATCTAGATTGTTTTGCTTTTAGATTGCGACATCTGCTTCAATAAGTTCTTACTACAGATTAACAAACTTATCATCTAATTTTGTATAATGTGCCCTGTCACGGGCCGTCTTCATAGAACCCTATCTTGAAATTGGCAATAATTATTTGTTTGTAATTTCAGGGCACAGTGTAGGTGAGTTAGGGTGCGCGTACGCCGACGGTTGCTTCACGGCTGAAGAGATGATCCTCGCCGCGTACAGCCGAGGTCTGGTGTCAGTGCAGACTCCGCTTATTAAGGGATCCATGGCCGCCGTTGGCTTGGGCTATAACGATGTAAGTACAATTTTACAATTTTTTTTTTGTCTTCCACACTTTTTTATACTCAATGACATAGCACAGATACAGCTATGATGGAGACTTGTAATTTACACTACACACTCACATTTTAACTGAAATCATTTCAATAGCATTTAATATCCTTATTTCTATCAAAATATTCCGTCTCATGGATCAGGGCCTTCCTGCCAATCTTCTAGCCTCATATTATATTTGTTATAATCATTATTTTTCGTTTATTGAATAGGTCCTCCCACTATGCCCACCTGAAATAGAAGTCGCTTGTCACAACAGCGCCGAGTCCGCTACCATCTCAGGTCCCGCTGACAAGATGAAGGAGTTTGTGGCCAGTCTTACAGAAAAAAGCATCTTCGCCAAGGAAGTGCCTTGCTCGAACATCGCTTACCATTCCAAGTATATCGCTGGAGCAGGTAGTTTTTTCTGATGTTACTTTAAAATTTATAGACTTAGTTAAAAAAAAAACAATTAAATACCGCATAATCAAAGGTTTCTCTATGTACTTGTTTGTAGTTATTTAAGCTTCATATCAATCTGACTATATTTTGACTTGTTTCTGGCCATCATTTTACAAAGAAAGGTAACAAAAAAATACCGTTTATTTCAGGCTTTTATTTTAACCCATAATACAAAATACACATAAACAACACAATAGCATACTATACAATACTTTATAAAATACAATAATAATGAATACGAAATGTCAACAAAATTAATGATAGAATCTTACTTAACTAGTTACATCATTTTGCCCAGTTATGGGACACTGGTGCATGCAATGACAACCAGTGTCCCATAAATGGACCGTCAAGCCTGTCTAACAAAACTTGTAACAATGACGTTAAAGTATTAATAAAACTTCTAACAAGTAAATTATTTGTAGGTCCTGGACTCCTGAAATACTTGAGCGCAGTTATTAAAGACCCCAAGCCTCGCAGCGCAAAGTGGGTGTCTACTTCAGTACCGCAAGATAAGTGGGATCAACCCATGGCCAAGTTGTCGTCTGCTGAGTACCACACCAATAACTTACTGGTAAAATAGTTATTAGATTTTGCATATGTATGTGCCTCATCTTAACCCTTTCCCAGTTGCGTTACGTACCTACAAGGAAAATTATGAAACCATTTAACCAAATTATCTTATCCCAAAAATCCCACGCTATGCCAAAACGCCGTCGAACATCCTAGAATATAAATTTGAATTTATAATAATTACTTACTCAAGCTAGCAAATATACCTGTACCTAAACCACTCAGAAATTTCCTCGTTCCTAGGTCACGTTGTTTCCAGGGAAATCTATGAAAATGAAGTATGTCTTCATAATTAATGGGAAATTAAACAGGATAAATGTAATCATAATCAAATATAATGTTAAAAAATACGCCAAAACGATTAAGACAAAATGTGACATTTATTTTTCTTCAGAACCCCGTCCTATTTGAAGAGACGTCCACGCTAATCCCCGACAAGGCAGTGATGATAGAGATAGCGCCTCATGGCCTGCTCCAAGCTATTCTGAAGAGGTCTCACAAGGAATGCGTACACATACCGCTGACCAGGCGCGGGCACAAGGAACCCGTTAAGTTCTTACTGGAATCGATTGGCAAGTAAGTAACTTTGCAAGTTTACTACAAAAGCATTCTTGACAATATTAGATAAATATTTATCGTCCATCGGCAAAAATACTTAAGGGATCAACTACAAATAAAAAAAAACTGGGAATGGGAACTGTGCTTTTGACTTGTGTAATTATGAATTAATGAAGTTTTTGTAATGATTAAGTAATTACTCTTGGAGATAGAAACTTAAGAAAAAATCCTAAAAATAGTGGCAGAAAAGAACAACCTATAATATTTATTGTAAGTAATATTTTTACAAACGACAATTTGAATGCAAGTCTCACAATAATAATATTACTTGTTTAAGGATGTATGAATCTGGATTGAACCCGAAAATCGAAGCATTATACCCAAAGATCGAATTTCCCGTCTCAACAGAAACCCCTTTGCTCTCACATCTTGTTGAATGGGTACATAATGAAGATTGGTGAGTATCCGTAACACTTTCTTCCAAAAGTCAGATTAATGTAGAATTTGGTGATTTGTTCATAAACTATGTATGACTGTTTGTATCTGACTAAATAAATTATATATAATATTAAGGAGTATCTTATGCAATAATATAGTTGACTAATTTGTATAAAGACGAGATTGTAAAAAGTACTTTTAATAATCATAATAACGCAAACTTTTTTTTATGTAGGCCTCAAGCAAAATACAATCAAACAAAAGGCCGAGTTGTAACTTCTATTCGTGATTTTTTCATCTCAATACACGATGACGATTACAAGTTTTTGGAGGGACACATGCGGAATGGTAAGCGATTTTTTTCACTTTGAGGTTTCCGTACCTCAAAAGGAAAAAAACGGAACCCTTATAGGATCACTCGTGGTTCTGTCTGTCTGTCTGTCCGTCTGTCACAGCCTATTTTCTAGGAAACTACTGGACCAATTAAGTTGAAATTTGGTAGACATTATGTAAATTTGTAACCCAGAGACGGACATGTAACGTAAATAAATGAATTTTAAACATGGAGGCCACTTTTGGGGGGTAAATGAGAAAATTAAAAAATAAAGTTTTTCAAAGTATATCGTGTTAAATATATGTCAAATTAAAGAGCTCATTTTGAGAATTTCAAATATATTTTATTTATATTTTGAAATATAAGGTTAGAAGTTATTTAAGTAAATAGCCAAAAAATTACCATCCCCTCCTTTTATCTCCGAAACTACTGGGTCAAAATTTTGAAAAAATACACTAAATAGTTCTTTACCTATAGATGACAGGAAAACATATTGGAAGTGTGCAGTCAAGCGTGAGTCGGACTTAATGTACGGAACCCTTAGAATGCGAGTCCGACTCGCACTTGGCCGGTTTTCCATTTTATTATTTAATTTGACGAAGTTGATTTAGATACACTAATCGATTAAGTTGATTTATCATAAATAATATTTTAAAAACTCTCGGAATGACTGGATTCTTAATTAGGTATACATTTTTAGAATATGTTGTGCCTATTCTTTCCACAAAATGTTAATACTACCCAAAATTTTGACTAAAATCATATAAAATTTTAGATAACTATGTATTTCCTGAGGCCGGTATCTTGGTCCTTGTTTGGGAGACGTTCGCTATGCACAAGAATACTGACTACAGACAGTTCCCGGTTACATTCAAGGACGTACAGTTTTACCAAGAAGCGCAACTGGTAGCTGAACAGCCAGTGCAACTTCGGATTTCCATCCAAAAGGGCAGTCACGATTTTGAGGTATGGTTATGTTATAATTATTTACTGACTTTACTGATGAACACATCAACATTACAATATATTTTAAGTAGTTCTATCCTACGCCATGTTTCACAATTTTCTTCTCATCAGTTAGTATATATCACGTTGATCTTCGTGATTCAAATATAATATACCCCACTGGGTATATTTACCATTTGGCTCTTTTAATTGAGTGTTTTTTACAAAATCTATCTTTTTATTATGTTTTGTAGTCGTTATGAGTACAATTTAAGAAGTAAGGATGATCTTTACTTGTAATGAGACCAACAAAAATGATGATGAAGTTTCGGTTATTTATTACTAGCATATATTATAAATTATTTTGAATCTTTGTTTAATGTATGTCTCATTCTACTAATTTTATACTCATTTCAATGTGCAAATTGTTATTAAAAATAAAAATGTGGATAAAATAACTAAGATTTTTATTGCTTTATTTCAGGTCTGTTACAACAACACAAAACTTGCAACGGGTACCATTATTGACAGCAAATCTTTATACCACGAACGACGTTATGATAATACTGAAGAAATCACTAAGGAAGACATTGTTCTTAACTCGAAAGAAATCTACAAAACCTTTGATTTGGGCGGATTTACTTACAGGTACATTATAATAAAAAAAATACATCTAAATATTTTTTAAATGAGTATTATTTTAAATAAACTGTTGTGCTTTTTCAGAGGCGAATTCCAATCTTTACATTCAGTGACTGCTGATGGCAAGAAAGCAACCATAAAATGGAATCAAGAATGGGTGATGTTCTTAGATGCTTTGATCCAGCTTAATATAATTGCGAGGGATGGAGCTGGCATTTTGACACCTAAAATTATTAAAAGACTGACTATCAACGCACCTGAGCAAGGAAATCTTCCATTTATTGATATAAACGGTGAAAAATGCTACGCCGCTCAATACTCTAAAGTACTTAATGTTACCACGTAAGTTCAAACAATTGACAAATAGCAAAAAAATATGGAGGGTTAAATTCTGTATTATAATTATAAAATAAATGTATTTTTTAATAGATGCGGTGGAGTCGAGCTAGATAATATAATTTTTAACGAGAAATCAGTAGTGGAACAAGAACCGGAATACCTAGAGATGAGGTCATTTATACCACATTTCCTAACAGGCGATATTGACGTAAGTACAAAATGTATTTTGCCTCAAGACAAATAGATACCGAAAACTATTTGAAAGGCGGAACATTTTTTTACGCATTAATTACTTAATGCTTAAGTTTTTAATTTACAAGAGATACTTGCTATGTTGCAGATTAATAAAGCATTACAAATAAATCTACAAGTAGTAGCCGACAACGTGGACAATAAAGTGATTATCACAGAATTCGTAGGATCCTCTCATAGCAAGACCATGACTAATAACATCAAACAAGTTGCTGATCAAATTCCTGACGCTGAATTTGATGTACACTTAGTTCAGGCTGAGAATATTGAACTTGATAATTTGATTGGCAGAGAACTCAGTATTGGAAAATCTGATTTGTTTGTTGTTTACAATTTGCTTGGGGACGAGAAGGTATTGTTTTATATTTTAAACATGTGTTTTATTTAATATAAAAAACGGAAGATTGTTAAAATAAGTTGCTTTCAGTTGAAATTATGTACATATAAATAACCTATATTATTATGTACATCATTTTAATTCAGAATAATTCAATATAAAAATCTAAATCTTCTACTTTTTTAGCTCTTTTTAATTTCAGCACTTTTTAACCATTTGACACATTTTCCAGAAAATGCGAAATCTCTACAATATACTATCAAACGACACCTTCGTCTTAGCTCTAGAGCAAGACACAACAAAAATACATCCCAAATACAAACTATTCAATGTGATAACTGCCATGTCAGTTCAGAAAGAGATATTTATTTTGTTGAAAAAGGCAGATATAAGGAAGGATAATGTGATTTACCTGCCGATTGCTCACGACAGCAAGTTCAATTGGGTCCCGCGAGTGCTGAGCGAACTGCAGAAGCCAAGACATGTAACATTAGTATCTGAAAGGCAACCATTCTGCGGCATTATAGGTAAATCTACGTCTATCTTATCCAATAATAGGTCTTATCCCCTTTATCTTACCCCGTTCCACCATTAACTTATCCCCTAAGGTGCACGCAAACATCCAGTCATGCAAAAAGTCTTCTATCTGTGATAATTTGTCAATACTATGCTGTATGAAACCAAACTATTTATTTATTCGTGGCTCGATTAATAGCCAGGTCTCTAGCAATGGATTAAAAATTAGAATATTGATAAACATATTAATAATTTAACGCATCCTTATATTTAAATTCAGGCTTAGTAAAGAAGTTAAGAAAGCAGTATCCTAATAAGGTCAGCGTGATTGTTGTGGACGATTACCATGCACCCTCGTTCACTCCAGACCACTCGATGTTTAAGGAGCAGATCCAGAAGAACTTGACAATTAATGTCTTGAAACAGGTAAAAATAATTAACAATCTCAAAAGTTTATGAAAGAATATGAAAGTAATTTAATAAAGAAAGATTTAAGTAATGACAAAAGTTGAATGGATGTTAGGAAGGTTTAAAAGGCTACAGAAAAAATAATTATATAAACAAACACTAACCAAAAATGTACACAAGAAAATTGGATGAAAATATAAGATCACATAAAAATTGTTACTGAAGTGTATAAAGCAAACTTTTGGGTATTTTCATGATAAAGATACTTCATCAAATTTAATGTGAATAATCTAAATAAATCAAAAGTAATAATTTGCTTTGAGAACCTATTGTGGTATTTGACTCTTCTTCTACAGGGTAAATGGGGTGGCTATTACTCCCTATCAAGCCCGAAGTCAACTCTGACTCGCAACGTGCAGCTGGCAGTCACTTCACCAGGCATGCTGGACTCGCTCACGTGGATTGAAGCTCCCTCGAAGCCAGACAACAAATGTTTGGTTCAGGTATATACAGATATGTTTTAGAGTGGGTTATCATAAACATTTGTCAAATCTAACAAGCCGTTAATAATCGTTTGACCCTGTCATTTTAACATTTGTGTTTGTTGGAATGGGACAAAATTTAACGAAGGCTTGCTTTAATGGGGTTTAATGGTTTAATGGGGTTAGGTTTTAGTCCCGTAGTAAAAGTTTTTCATTACAAAGTATACGCCGCGTTTACTATTGAACCTACCACCATCATCATTAACCAGTAATTATAGCCACAAATATCGAAATGATTTCATTAGTATGATGGTTCATTTTAGGATAACCTACACTGTTATGTTTCTTTGCAGGTGTGCTTCACCTCTGCGTCATACAGGGATGTTCAACAAGTACTAAGAAAAAAGGACGTTCAACTTGGAATGGATTTCAGTGGTATTGACAATAAGTAAGTTTGGTTTTGTATTTTACTACCGTATGAGGTAAAATAATATAAAAGTTAGAACACTAGTACCATCAGCAACTATATCTTACTAAAATAAATATATTAACCAAAAGTCTGATCGATAAATTTTAAAAACTCTACTAGATTTATCTTAGTTCATATTAAATAACATTATAGTTCTTGATAATTGACTACAATCAAAAAAAATTAACACATTTTAATATTTTTGTTTATTTGAACACAAATGTATTATCCCAAATTGAAACTAAAACTCTTGTAAATGAACTTCAACAGTGGCAACAAAGTAATGGGGCTCGTACAAGGCGGTGCACTGGCGTCCACTGTCCAAGCCGACAAGAATTTGCTTTGGCCCGTACCCGAGCATTGGTCTTTGGAAGATGCAGCCACCGTACCCTTACCGTATGCCTTAGCTTACTACTGTTTGGTAAGTCATACGTTTAATATTTTCTATTATTATTAAATATTTGTTTGAAGTTTTTTAGATTCACTCTTTATTCATATCTTCTGGGATTAAGAAATCCTGACGATAATATTCGTGTATCTTGGATTTTCCGCTCTTAAAGCTATATTTTGGATGACGACTGCAGCAGCGTTTCTACTGGTGGCCGCCCGGTATATAGGTCGGCCCAGATACCGCTGAGAAGACAGTGTGGAAGCGGATCTGCGTCAGCTTCAAGCCGATAATTGGCAGGAAAGGCGCAGAATCGGGAAAAGTGGCGTGCTCTCATTTCTCTTTGGGTCGTTGATTCATATTAGTTAGTTTCTTGAATAACGGGAATCTTTAAACTCAACAACAATGCGACATCGTTGACAGTGATATCGCTCGCATCAACATTGCAACAGATATACAAATTTACTTTAACCTTTAGTACTAGTATTAACCCAACTAACTTAATTGGTTTGCTAAGGTTAGAAAACGAAATCTCAGAAATTTATTAACAATTTTGTTCAAGGGTATTCGAAGTGAATTATTACGCGGTCGTCGTGTGTTTGTAACCAGCGGAGCAGGGGCTTTGGGCCAAGCTGTCATCTCTATATGTCTGGCGAATGGCTGCCAAGTATACACTGCGGTCAATGATATTCACAAGAAACGCTTCTTGTTGAGGATGTTCCCACAGCTCAAAGGTAAGTTGGGAACAGTGGCAGCGTCCATAGAATTTAAGAGCAAGCAAGTCAGAGAAGGCTTGGCTTTTCCAGCGGATGTAATTGATGCGCCAGTGCTTGTAGAACAAAAATAAACTGAGAGCCTACCGCGAAAACCGAAGTTCGCAAATTGCGGGCATCTTTCTCTGTCACTCTAATTACGCCTTAATGGGAGTAAAAGAGAAAGATACCCGCAATTTGCACCCCGGTGTTCCCGGTAGGCCCTGAAGGGCTGTTTAAAATGCGCGTCCCTCTAAGTCTAAAGCACATACGAACCTAGATTATTGAGAAAACTTATTTTCAAATGACGAAAACTTATTTTCAACAGAGCATCAGATCGGTAACAGCCGTGACGCTGATTCGTTAAAAAGAACAATGGTGGACGAACACAAGCGGTGTAATATCGTGGTTAATTCTTTCAGCGGAATGCAGAGAGAGGTAAGATGTACATCTAGATATATCGGAGCGGCCAAGGTGTTCACAAATATCTGAACACGCCTCTATTGTCAAGGCGTTAGAGTGCGTGTTCAGCTATTTTTGAGCATCTCAGCGCAGATCATATCTGACGACGACTGGTACTTATGTAAAATATTTAAAATTTTCATCATTTCAGTATTTATCAAAAAGCGACAATTTATCATTTGTAATTTTTTTTACGGATTTTTAGGTTTATACTCAGAATAGCGAGTGCTGTCTACCTTAACAGTAAAATAATGTCCATATAATATTTATGGAATGAATTTTTCCTTTGTCAAAGATCAAAAGCGCTCGTGATTCTGTGTAGAAATAGAAATAACATTAAATTTAGAAAAAAAATAAGATCAATAAATGTAGAATTTGTAATTTTTTAATACTCATTTTAACACACTGAAGTTATAAATATGTTAATGCCGCACAACATTATTAGTCGTACTATCTTCAGTAATATGAGTTAATTTAATTTGAATTTTGCTTACACCAAAATATTCTAAGGACTTAACATAAGTTTATAAATATTATCTGAATGTCCAGTAGACTGGTCCACTAAGATGGTCGCCTTTTTATCGTCTGTCACCATGCCTGTCACGTTCTAACTTCAAAAAAAACTTCAAAACTTCAACATTTATTCAGCAAATAGGCCACAAGGGCACTTTTACACGTCAACATTGAATTTACATACAAGCAAAAATAATAACAATTAAATACATCATCAATTTTATAAAATACAACTAGTAATTGTAATTACCAATTCAAACGTTAGTTTGAATACGTTAGTATTACAATTACTTTGAGATGTATATAATGGTCTCTTAATGTCGTATTACCTACATAAAAAAACTATAATAATAATATAAAAAAATACAGATACGCAAAAAAACTCTATAATATTTAGAGGTGTAAATGTCTCTAGGTGTCAGAACTATAAGATTACATATATAGCTTATCAAATTATCCTTAGAGACTCCAAGAGTCAAAATCCTGTATATATAGAACCATATGAGAGCAGAATGAGGCGTCTCACTGTAATTAAACTCGAAAATAAAGTTACTAAGTATGATAGCTCGTGTTAGCTTAAACAGACCAAACACGACAGTGCGAAAGTGACGCATGACATGACAAATGACATGTGATAAAAATGCGACCATGACTTCCGTGCAGATGGCGATGCAAGGCCTCGAAGGATGTGGCGAGTTTCTAGACGTCAGCGATGAAGACATGGAAGCCAACGAAAACTTCGGCATGTCTTTTATTGTCCAAGAAAAAAACTACAGAGCTGTTCGTCTTTCGACCATTTTCAAGCCGGAGTATTCAGAATTAAGCAAGGTATGTAAATTGATTTGTCTATTTAGAATAAGGGCACACGACACGTACTAGATCCATGCTAGATACGTTATAGTTTAGATATCAACTACAACTAGTTCTCTTTTGCAGCGCAATTCAGGCAACCAATGTCACTTTTACGTTAGATAGAGTAAGATATCTATTCGATGTGAATTGGATCTCTAAGTCATATCCTATGGAAATCGTTCAACTGTATCTCCAGAATAGCGCAAATGTCAAATTTGCCAGGTTAGATCTTAAACATATCGTTATCGTACCTTGGTGATGTCTAAAATATGTCTAATAGATGTCTATTTCAAAATTCGAATCGGGCCCACAGTCAAATCATTATCTGTGGCTGTGGCGTGATTGTAACTATTCCGAGCCAAATTATGAGAAATAAAAGGCGCAGATTAAAAATCAGGTCATGATAGTGATCCGAATGAAATCTAGTAAATTGTCAGAGTAAACTAACCATGACAGTATCGTGCAACTTTTTAACTTAACCTTCATTTATCTGAGTCTAAATTATAAATTATCATCAATAAATCTAAACCTGCATATATTATGAATTTATAAATATAACGATTTAGTTATCTAAATCCAAATGTCTCTCTAAAAGAATTCACCTAAGAGAATATTATTTCTGGTATTGATTTTTGGGACCGCATTTAGTCTCATTAGCATTAAATTTCACCTTCTATCACACGATTGTACAACATTGACTTGACAACATTTGAAACACAAGTAAATTATTTTACTTGTCCTCAAGCAGCAACCTGGTGACAACTACCATTTTTTTTTTACATTTCAGCAACTGCAAGCCATGATCTGCCAAGGAATCGAAACGGGCGCCGTCCGCCCGCTGTCCCGTGTAGTGTATCCACCAACAGCGATCTCTAGAGCCTTCAGACTCTTGGCGACTAGCCGGCACAGAGGGCGCGTACTGATCAGAATGACAGACCCTATCACTCTTAGTAATGGATTCAGCGTGACGCCTAAGTACCTAAGATTTTTTAATAGAGTTAGAATTGGTCAACATTTTTAGATAGCTGTTGTGAATACACCCAACAAGATGGATTTATCAATTCAATTAATCAATTCATTAGGTTAACTGAAATAGATCCCTTAAGGGGATAAGTTTGACTTTGTACCTTTTTGACCAGCAGTGACCACGTATTGAGATCAAATACATCTTTTCTATTCTTTTCTAATGGTGAAGTCCTAAAAGAAAAGGGTAAACATGACTCCCTATATAAGTGCCTATGCCCTGCTCCACAATTTGTTCAATTTGATTAAATTGTACTTTCTGGAATAATAATGTTTTTTTTTTACAGAATATGGTTTTCATCAACACACACGTACGTTGTAGTGTGCGATGACTATGGTGTGGGCATTGAGTTGGCCGATCACATCGTAAAGAGAGGCGCGTCCAAACTTGCCATACATTTCAAACCAAGCGCCGTTGGAGGTTACTTCTATACTAAGCTGGCGTAAGTGCATAAAAGAGACGAAATTTAAATAAATCAACTAGATTTTTAAAAATAGTACCCAAGCGAAGAGATCAAAAAACAATTTCTTAAATCGTTCCTAAAGTAAACAAGTAATATTATTTGGAGAGAGTCAAAGTGGACCTAGTAGGTATTAACTTTGTTTAAATTAAATAAACAAGATCTAAGAAAAAATGCTAAATTTTTCTTGTTCAAGAAAATGGGGTTAGTTAATATGTATAAAAACCTTACGAAATATCAACTTTATTTTTACAATAATGTACTATATTTTTTTTTGGTATTTTGGTATTATTAAACGAAAATTAATTCACAGGAAATGGCAAAACGCCGGTGTTTCAATTACACTATGTTCCGAGAATCTCCGAACGGAGAAAGGCTGTGCAAATTTACTAAAGGAGGCGACCAAATTAGGACCAATAGAAGGTCTCTTCGTCGTTCAAGATCCGGATGCGATCGAGAAAACTTTGGAGCAGGCGGGCTTTGTTGACAAGTTCAACAATAGGAGTCTGGTTGTTAATAATCTTGATTTGGTGTCGAGGAATCTTTGTGGCGAATTAAGGTCAGTTGTTTCTACTATAATTGCATGAAAGGACATTTCTTAGTTTTATTTAGATGTTAAACTTTGCGGTCCCGACAAAAAGAGTACATCCTTGCCTCAAGGCCTTGGTCACTTTTTCTTAGTATATGACATTTATTTCAGTTTATAATTTATATAGTAGTGTTTCTACCTGATAAAAACAAATTAAAATATTTTTCTGAAATAATTTAATTTGTTCAAATACTTTAAAAAAGAGTACATGTTTTTATTGAAGGCGGATGGTAAAATTATGTATTATGACATGACATGATGGTAGCAATCGGTCTTATATCAATTTTATTCTGTCACAACGCATCGGTGTATTCCCATCTGTGCCTGGCGGGGAAAAATGGGAATACACCAACGCATTCAGTATGTAGGATATTTGCTACCTTGTAACAACATTTTTTTTATTCTTTTGTATAAGTAAGACAAGAAATCTGGTCGAAGCTGTTTTACTTTCATTTTATTTTATCTATAGTTTCAATTTTTAGAAAGTCAAGTGGCGATGATGAATGAGTATGCCTATCGTTGCGTTAGTGATTTTTATATCTATTTATTTTATATTTCAGACATTTTGCAGTACTAATCCGTTCATCAGAAAGTGTGACTGACGAATATACTTCATCGATAGTGGACAAAATCTGTCAATCAAGGAATGAGATCGGATTACCGGCACTGGCACTGCACGTTGACTCAATAAAAGTGGTAAGACAAATTCTCTTCTTCTTCTTCTTCTCCGTCGAATTACTCTTGGCAGAGCAGTCATGGTCACGTTGAACGACGAACAATTCTACGCCAGTTCTCCCTGGCAGATCCTTTGATGCTTAAGACACATTATTTAATCACTAGGTATTCAGGTAAACAGTTTAATTTTGAGTTTCCCTCATATCTTAGTTAAGTACTTTATCGTTCTTTAGTACCTCCAGCTACCGCTTTATGGCCAGTAAAGTAAAAAAAATGTATATTATTTGTTTCACTTTACCCATAACCATATTGACGCATTTCACATCTATAAACACAGTTCTCTATTTTCTCATTTTACTTCATTACCTACTTACAGAAAATGTTCATGAAATAATAAAATAGGTACAATAAAACGTCTTTTGTTTAAATAGACTAAAATCAGCTTTCTTGCTAGTGACTCTCAAACAATAGAAGTAACTAAATTGTAGACTGTTCTGTACAGAAAGTTACGTCAGTTCCCTTTTTTTAGTTTGACCAAAACACAGAGAACTCTAAGACAAAGCCGCTGCCCGTGTCGGCAGTGTTCAAAGCGCTAGAAACGAGTTTGAAACTGAAATACAACAATGTTGTTACGTTCAATTTGAAGAAGCGCGTACATGGCGACTTTTTGCAGAAAATCGAAAAGGTTCTAGGTAAGTACACACAAATTTAAATTGTTGAAGTGCATTATAATTGGAATTTATTAAACACGAAATTATTTTAACACGTAAGACAAATGGTAAACTCCATTTTTCCCCGTAGTCGCCTTCACGCTTTGAACATTTAACTTTAATATCTTATTAGATACTTGCAGTGCAGATCACTTGTAAGTATGTACATACACTAATAGCGATCTTATTCAACCAATAGGTATCAAAACTAATGAAACTAAGTCCTATCGCATACATTTTATATTAAATTTCTATTATAAGAGGTATTTCAATAAGCATATTGTTTTAGTCTTAAGGTATATAAGGTATATAACAAATTGAACATTCTTTATTTAATAAGTAATTCTTTCTGAAAATATAGAACTATTTTTCATTAATATCTGGAGACAATATTGATAAAAAGTCATATAGGTATATGATAAAAATTCTAATATCTTTCGTATGTTTATAGGAGTCCGCCGAATCGAGGATATCGATGAAAAACTGACTCTAAGTAATCTAAGTTTATCTAATAACAACTTGGAAGAAATTCGTTTAGTTATAAACGAAACTTACGACTTATTTATCGCTGTTGACCATTTGAGGAAAATGACTATTTACAGGTAAAGTAATAAAATATGAAACATATGTATAATAAGTTTTTATGATAATTATTATAATACTCTAACTACTATCCCTACTACTGTTACTGATGAGCATGCTCTGCGCTACGCTATATAATATAATGACGTCACTGATACACGCGTGGCCTGTTCCGGAGTGCCCCCCACGCACACGCTACCACGCGTGGCAGTTGAGGCCCTACTGAGACCGCTGTGCACGCTACTACTAACAAATGCCGTATCTGTGAACGTTACTCAGCAGTGGAAAGTAGACCTTCTCTGTAGCACACTCCCAACCGGAATTTTTCATTGGTTTTAATTTTAAGACGCTGCATACTTTTATGAAGCGTCTAAAAATTAAAACCATTTATATTAGGTTTTTTTTAATTTGTAAGTGAGTTTCATACTCTCTTACATATAAAAAAAAAACAATGTAAACATGATTGAGGACTATAAACTACGCTTGATATTTTACTAGAAAACAATTTTACAATTTCAGTATCAAAACATTAGGCAACAACCTCAACGTGTATAGAACGAACTTCGACAGTGGTTTGGGCGCTTTCTACACGTTCATTGATGGGGATGAATGTATGGCAACTGAGCCTATGGTCAATATGCCCACTAAAGTAGCTAATGCGGCAGAGGTGAGTAAAAATAGGGATAACACCTAAATACAAGTTTGATACAAATGTTTGAAATACAGTTTGATAACAAAAGTGCAAATAAACTTTCGCTTTCATTCAAAAATGCAAAAAATGATAGTAACCATTTTGTTATATCGCTTTTTGTAGCGTGCCGCGACAGTATGTATATAGACTACCCGTCTCTCTGTCCAATACCTACAATTAGAAAAAGACGGGTAGGTAAACCTCTACCTACCTTAGCCTAGTATGTAAAGAGGCCTAAACCTCTTTGTTTTGATTTTAAATAACATAACTACGAAATCATTAACCAAATTCAAAATTTAGAAAGAGGAAGAGTTGGATCCAAAGGCTACATATCTGATGATGATACCAGGCTTCGAAGGCCACCACGAGATGCTGCTGCCAATATGCCAAAGACTGAAAATGCAAGTTCAGGTGCTGCAACTGGGCCCGGATCTAACCAACGACAATGTGCAACAGATGGCACTGAATATAATGAAGGTAAGTGAGAGGCAAAATAGAAAAAAGCAAAGGAAAAAAATACTAGTAGGTAAAGTAAAAAGTCTTAAATCTTATCCTAGAACTGTCCCAATATTTTGCCATCAGTTTGCCATCACTTAAGCACGCGGTTGTTATGCGATAAACACAGCATTAAACGCGATGCGTTAGCCGCATACCCATTTTATCTACATCGGATAATCTAATGAGACTACATTGATTTACGCGGTAAACGCAGCGGTTAGCGCATTGTCATTTTTATTACATTCCTTTGATCGCATGCGTTTAACGCTGCGTTTATCGCATAAGACAAACGCGCGTTTTAGGATCTTTGCACCACTATGTACGCTCGGCTACCGAAGTGCCTATATAGTTTGGGCCGAAACCTAACAGCTAGTTTTCTATAAAATAATGTTTGAAATTCAATTAAAATTATTGTACAAAAATATTTTTGCGATAAAAACATCCAGATATTTATGCTCTAAAGATTTCCACTGAAAAAGGTAGAATCAATAAAATTTCTTCAAACCAAAAAGTTTTCCAAGCAAATATTTTCCTTTCATGTTGACTGTAGTTCAAATGCCCGCAGCGATTTTGCTTTGATTAACAAATTGGAAATATTTAAGTTTCTTTGTTCTTAATTGATATTTTAATATTCCCAGTTTATGAAAAACCGATTCGAGCTCAAGTCGAAGTTCTACCTGTTCGGTTATTCGTTCGGCGTGAACGTAGCTTTGGAATTAGCGGCGTTAATTGAAAAAGAAGGTAAGAATTTAATTTAAGTTATTGTCAGATTAAGTTCAGCAGCGGATTTTAGTGACAGTAGCGTGTATTTTCTTTTTACTATCTTAACAGTGAAATCGTACTAAGGGAACTATGGCCTGCCTAAAACGAAATAAGTACTAATAATAATAACTTTACGCAGCGTATACGCGGGAACGTGTGTTTTGTGTTGCGTTTCTGTCATATGTTTTGCTGTCTAAACAGTGCGTTTACATTTTCATATAACACTGTAGCGTCTGGACTGGATAGCCAAATTAAAGATAATTTTAATTAATTTTAGTCTTTTAGATGTTTATACAGGATTCAGATAAGGTCGACGTCACTTAAAGTCCTCGACTAATTTTAGCTTGTTTAAATACGTGTTAAGTCACACACCACCACTGTACCTACACTAACATCATTATTTTTTCCAGGTTACGTAGGTGTCGTGTACTGCTTAGACAGCAGCCCGGACGCATTAAGAGCACAACTCAACGCCTACCTCGGCAACCTATCAGACACCAAACTACAGGACACCATCGTCCAACACATGTACCGGCTCATGGCAGGCAGAGAAGACGAAGATCTCATAGAAGATTTGGCTAAAGCAGAGTCCTGGTCGGAGAAGATTGATCTATGCTTGAAGAAGCTTAGAAGCCTAGTCCACTATTCTAACCAATACACACGCTCAGTCCTCGAATCTGCGTATAACAGAATTCAAACAGCTAGAACTTATGAACCGAGCTTCAAATTGGAATCAGAAATCATTCTCATGAAGGCCATACCGCATCCGAATAGTCAAAAACTACCCGATGATTACAATTTGTCGAAATATACTAAACAGCCGGTGAAGATATTTCATTTAGCGTCAGACCACGCGTTGGCACCGCATGACAGTAGAGTTGCCAATATCATTAACAAGCTTTTTGAACCGAAATTGATTGAGGAGTTCAAGAGCAAGAACCTCTGTGAGACGTATTTGACGGAGTTATACAAAATGTTTTAATTTTATTTATATTCGGCCACTTATGTAAGGTAGTATTAAATTTGTGAGTTTTAAAAACGTGTTTGAGTTATGTTAATATATCCTAAATCCTTCGTATTAACCGAAATGAGCTTTATAAATTTAAATGTGAAATAGGTAAACGTATAATACATAAAAACATATTAGGCGCATTAAAAAAAAACAGAACGGTAATTATTACTTTTTTTTCAATTAAGTACCTAAAGAGAAAATATAAAGTAAAACATGTCAACTGACAATTTCAACATTGGCATAGTCTTTAACCTTTTGGACGCCAATGACCGATATATCCGCACCGCAGGTTCAACGCCAAAGACTAATTAATCGGTCACAAACCACAGAGCAACATAGACCTACGTGCATATGCATAAAGTTCAATTTCAGATTTGACACTTCGGTGACGTGGCGTCCGGGTGACTGCTTTTGTGTTTCACACGGCGTCGAAAAGGTTAATATTTAGACCCATTTTAGAAAACGAGCACTAGTAGATTTTTTTATTTGTTACAAGTCAATTGAGGCATTTATTAAAGCATGAGCCTACAAAAGGGTTTAGGCTAACCATTCTCTTAAAAAAAGTGGTCCCTAATGAGTATATTAATATACTCATTACCACATATATCAGATAGCAGAATGATTATTAATAACTAACATCTGCCTGCAACTTCGTCTGCACCTTTCGGTGCATATTAGGTGTAAATTTTAATTTTTATAACCATGCCAAAATTAAACTACGTTTGGAAATGATCACATAACTAAGTAACTATCGTTTGCATCGGTGATTCCGTTATATTTTTACTTCTCGACGGGAGTTTCTCGATAAAAGATTGCCGTCTTGGCTGTACTATAACGAAAATGCATTAACGATACTAAATTGACAATTCCCCGTGCCAAAAATATAATTTCCAATCAAAACCAGGTCACAATCCAAAACCTCAATCGTAAAGCTCTCCAGAACTAAAGTGCAACTGCACTTAGCCCCACCCAGTTTTTAACGGGCGCCCTAGTTACATGTCCAATTCCTAAATCAGCCTGAGTGTATGTATGTATGTGTGTGCGAAGCTCCCGAACCATTTACCTAATCCCGTGATAGACGGCCGCACCACCGTTTTATTTTCTGTTCGACTGAAAATTTAAATGTGATCCTATTTTTGGTGGACTGCTGTATACAGACCAAAGGTATGTTTCAAGGAAGAAAATTATTGTTTTTTAAGCGTTTAAGCATAGAAAAGTGTAAAGTAGTTTTAACTTACGTAATAGGCAGTAGTAATTTTATAGGTGGGGTAAATGGGGTACTTACCTACGTTTGTGGCGATATTTGATAGGCCATGATTTAATTAGTAAGGTGTATTTGGGTCAATTTCTGAACACGATTTTTTTTCTGTCCGTGATGAAAATCGGGGGTTAGCATTAGATAATACTTACCATTTTTTTTTTACATAAAGAAGTCACACTTTCACACCGAGTTCCAAATGAATTCACTGATTAATTGGTTTTTAGAGTACACTTAAAAATACATAAAGGCTCAAATTACTACTCCCGTGCCCTGTCCGGAATCTACTTTTGAGCATAATGAAAAATCCTACGAAAAATTGTACATTAGTATCACTAATTTAGTATCAAATACTTAAACTAGATGATATTTACTATCACTGAGCACATACACTATTAACTTCATTGTGGTAAATAGCTCGTGATCGATGTTTAAATTTTGTCCGAGCGCGCGAGTACAATTTCGTCGGCAAAACTCAAAGGGCTCTGACAGCCGACGTCTGTATTTGAACCGCCTCGTGTCCCGCCTCACCTGTACTGGCAGTATTCGGCTGTCTCTCAAAGCAAGCGGATGTACGTCAAGCCGCGGCGTGTTCGAGGAAATCGCGTAATTATTTCGGAATCCGGGTGGGCGACAATTTTTTTCTAATTTCGATGTCCCTTATAAATTTTATTTCCCACATAGCTTTTCAATAACAATTGTCATATTTAGGAGCCCTTTATGTATCTTTATGTTAGCGATAACATAACAGTTTGGTCAAACACGATTTAAATTTTTGGCGAATTTTTTTATTACGAATTCTAATTTCCGTGCCCTAATTCCCATGGAATATTTGCCTAAAACAGCTGATTAAGTGGCACGGGAATTAGAAAGTATTACATATATTGTCAACAAATCTTTTATTGGGGGCACTGTAAGTTAATTGGCAATGTTTACGTCATATTATTATTATATATATATGTATATTGGCATTGAATATATATTATATGTAATAACAATATGACGTATATCTTTGTATTTTACATTTAAGAAAATCTTAAAGAATGCACAAAAATCTGTAAACGGTTTTTAGTATAAGTACTATAGTACATACAGGGTGGACCCGAATAACCCGGGCAATTTTAATACGTAAGGTAAGGTGGGGTAAGACGACACCGGGGTAAGTCTCACTTGTATGGAATCCTCGTACTGTTAGTCTTGTCCCACCTTACCTTATTCATTGATCATATTATAAAATTAAAATATTATATAAACATAAAACTATTTTTGGAATTATTACATATTATAATACCTGTGCCTAAGTTTACATAAAACAAAATGAATCAAATTTGCAATGTTCTTTTTTGTAAATTAGACAGCTGACAGCGTATGCCGTATAAAGTTTGAACATCTGGGAGACCGAGCTTTGCTCGGAAAACATATACATACCTAAAAACTAAAAATGCGCGTTTTCCCAGAGATAACACCTAGCTAGATCGATTTTTCACCCCAGAAAACCCTCATAGTTCCTCATAGTTGTTATAAATTAGCTTTTCTAATACAAGAATAATTAAATATATCCTATTCTTACTATATTATAAATGCGAAAGTATCTATGTCTGTCTGTCTGTTATCTTGTCACGCTTAAACCGCTGAACCAATATCATCTTGATGATATTTGGCATGGAGATAGTTTACCCCACCTTACCTCATATGTGGTCAAACAATTTTTTGTGTTATGAATTTATGAAGGCAACATATTCGATTTCTTTAGATTAACTTACACAATAACTTCTTCTCACTGTGCCCCTATTTATTTCTTAGTATCATTTCCTATACGGTCATATACCAGATCATACACCTTGTACCTATCTACATGCAGATACATAATGACACTTTTTAATGAATAGTTTTGTATGTAAGGCGGACAAGTTTACGCAACTACTCAAAGTATTGTTTTGAAATATGTACATTTTACTAAGAAAGAGAGATTAGTTGCCATTAAAATAAAGAAAACGATTAGTCAAATACGTAGTTTTTAGTGTATCATACTTTCGTAGATTTGTCGTCCGAAACTAAAATTAAAGAAGGTAAATATGTTCGATGCCGCTTCAGTATGGTTGCAGTATATTATTGTAGATTAAAATATACATAAATAATAGTTTTAACTACCAAAATAAGTTAAGAAAACAATTCCTGGGCTATGTTCTAATTTCCGTGCTAGTAAAATCTAATTCCAATGGACACACTAATTCCCGTGCCCTGACCAAAATTTTAAATTGAAATAACTTTTATAGTTTTATGAATATTTTTACCCAATAAGAAAATTAAAGTTTATTATATTTTTTATCAAATTATCAGCATATTTTTTTTTGTGTAATGTTGGTATTTCAAAATTCCATGGGAATTAGACAAAAATGCTCGTTTGGTGAAATTGACCCATTTCGGTAATGTCGTACATTGGGTAATCTCGAAAATTCGACCATACCTACTTACACCCTATGTACTTTTTCCCGATAAGCAATTTTAGTGACGATCGCACTAATAACAAAATTACATTGGAGCAAAATTTAAGCACTGAAGTTAGTGCTTATCATGTATCATATAGGCAATAAACTATATCATCATTGTGTTTAAAAATATAAACCATTTTGTAAATTAGGCACATGAGGCTTCATTGTTATTAACTATCATTTTCTGTAAATGCCTAATTGCTTTAAACAATGTCGTGCGAAACTCAAGAACAGTTAACAAACTGAGTTTAACGTGACATATTTACCCTAATCCCAGCTTCAAAACAAGGAAGTGGAAACAAAGAAAGGGATATAATAGAATATGTCCAAAGTTAAACTTTGGAAGTGGAGTGGAGAGCGGAGACAACCTTTAAATTGTCGAGATAAGTGACCGAAGTTCGGTGAACGATAACGGGTCGTGCAGTTGAGAAAGGTAAGTTGGACTTGTTTGTTGACTTTCGTTACTATAACACCCGTTTTACTTGTAAAATTTTAACCTGTTTAGTTGATCAACTTCACATAAGGTGGTAGTACTGGTACTGGTGCTCGACGCGGTCCCGGTACATAATTATGTCATCTTGAAACTTTAAGTCATTGTCCATAGAGGTGACAGCAGGGTGTCATCTATTGGGCATTAGCATGTCGAGCACTAGTACCACCACCTTACCTATGTGAACAATATATTGATGCCGTTACAAATGTTACCTATTTAAAATACAGCTACAATAATAATACTATAAAATAAGTGCTCCGAAAAAAAATTTTGTACGGAGCAGTAATAAAGTATGGGAACTAAACTTGTGGCACGCCAATAATACTACTCTACTGATCAAGTTGATGAGGGACTTGGAAGATCTGTTGCAACAAATTACCCAGGAAAGTGAAATTAGCGCTATTAAAAAATGCAACCAAATTAAACTGAATGATAATCGACATAGATGAAAGACTAACATATCTACCGTAATGACCGTTTGGGCGCTCTACACACTCAGCGGGGTGGTGGAGGGGATGTGACTAATTTGCGCACTTTTAAGGCACAATCACACATTGTAAACCCAAATTTATATATCTATTAACATCTAAAAAGTTAAACTGGTTATCAAAAGCATGTTTTACAGATTCATTTATTTCTCAATAAGTATTACATGTTTTTATTACAACCGAATATAAAGATGAATGCATATTACTTTCAAACCCCCCAAATATCTTATTTCGATTCTACTTAGTAATGATTCGCGTGACTGCAGTTCATTCTCAAAGCAATTACAATTTGAATAGCTGAACCAAAGACGTCTTCCAATTCAAGACGCCCGAGCAACAAAACTGATTCAAATTTGGCCTATTAATACTGCAGAAGTGACAAGCGCAGAGTTCTGCTATAAATTGCACCGGAGCTACTAAATTTTGGAGCAAGCAGCAGTATTTAGTGTTGGTGAAAGATCAGAGCCTTTTGGCCTATTAAGAAGCGCTGGTGGCCTAGCGGTAAGAGCGTGCGACTTTCAATCCGGAGGTTGCGGGTTCAAACCCCGTCTTGTTACCAATGAGTTTTTTGGAACTTATGTACGAAATATCATTTGATATTTAATATACCAGTCGCTTTTCGGTGAAGGAAAACATCGTGAGGAAAGCGGACTAATCCCAATAAGGCTTAGTTTACCCTCTGGGTTGGAAGGTCAGATGGCAGTCGCTTTCGTAAAAACTAGTGCCTACGCCAATTCTTGAGATTAGTTGCCAACCGGACCCCAGGCTCCTATGAGCCGTGGCAAAATGCCGGGACAACGCGAGGAAGATGATGAAAGACCAGAGACTTTTGAATCTTTAGGATTCTAGAACATTATCTCAACATAATATAATTAATTTAATTTTATATAATTATGTTATTCAATTTATTTATTAGTTAAGTTGACATTGTTTGTATGGTAATTTTATGTTGTATTATCTTGTGAGCGTTTTGGGGTCACCTGTAAGCCCGCAAGAGTTGAACACCAATAAAATAAAATAAAAATAAATAATTTTTGTAAATCTTATAATAATGTTTCTATTTGAGTACTATTAAATTTACTAGAAATTAATCAAATTTTCTACATAGTCTCATACAACAATTCATATAGGTAGACACTTTGTTTTCAAATGACAATTATGGTTGTGAATAGGGTACGTTAGGTGTAATTGAACCACTTTTGATATTCCTTTTATTGTATATTGACCCCTAGTAAACACAAGAAGCGACTTTAGTTGTTATTTTGTAGTTTATTCTGCCCCACCACCCACAATGAATATAATATTAGATAGGTATTCAAAAAAGGTCGACTGTTTACCGTATTTTCTCGCCAAAAATTTACTTCGTGCAAATAAATAATCCTAAGAAATAAATGCAGAGGTTGGACTCAGAGCTTCGCTACAAAACCCGAGTAGTTGATGTTGGGGTGAAGACCGCCAGGCTAAAGTGGGACTGGGCTAGACATGCCTGCCGGATGCATGATGACAGATGGGCCAAAATAGCCACCGTTTACCGTATTTTCTCGCCAAAAATTTAAAATTCAATCTGGTTTTCCAACGTCACTTGACGTTTTTATGAAGTGATGGGGCAGAATTGGTGCTTTAAAAGTACCTAGATCGTATTTATCACACAACTTTTGAGTTATTTTGACTTCTTTCATGAGGCTTGCTGTCCCTATACTTTCTAAGGAAATTACAAGTAGAATGGTTTCTCCACTGAAATCATTACTAACTCCATCGTGTCCGTAGTTGGGTACAAAATGTACTACAGCCGAGACAAATTGACAGCGGGAGTCTCGACGGTGCCGGACAATTATTGCGTCCAATATGCAACTATCGGTAAAGCCCCCCCTCAAAACTACGACGTTTCAGACTGTACGAATACTGTATCAGAGGACGATCTTTGTATGGAGGCTAGTTTTACTTCAGAACAGACTCAAAGCGTTTTGAAATTGGAATTAGTTAATAAATTGATCGTAATTTGTTACAATTTGGCGAGTAAAAGCTTGAGAGACGGTAAAATGATTCAGTATCGTAAATACGAAAATAATCATTGATATATTTAGATTGCTAGTTGGGGAACTTAAAATTTTAAAGCCGGAGGACGTCTTTATGACTATTTTTGTACCGTACTAAATGTAGTTTAATGGATTATCCATTTAAATGAAATCACCCGTGTCTTTAAGATTTCTGCTGTTATTTTTTTAATTAAACCATACTTTTTTGGGAAAATCGTACCTTTTTAGATTGGGGTACTTTCAACTTTCTAATCTGGCAAAACTAACTTGATAGGTAGAGTCCAAGACAAGTCTGCAACGATTTTGCTAGCATACGCAGTGCAAGTGTCATTTAATACGTCATAATTTCATAGAAGTTTGACGTTTAAAATAACATTTGCACTTCGTGTGCTATCAAAATCGTTGCAGACTTGTCTTGGTCTAACTCTAACAATATCAAAATCAAGATCTGAACACCGCTGCTGTTCCCACGCAATCGTGATTTATTGATCCATGAATGTTTCATTCAGTGGAACCGCAGCCTCATAAAACAAATATCCATTGTTTTAAAAAGCCCAAATTCCACGAAGCAAATCAAAATTATGCAGATTTAATGAAAACGTTTGATTGATTGGGCGTATTCAAATTGTTTGAATGTATAATTAAAAACGGTCGTCTGTCGCGCTAGAGTTAGGTATACGAGTATACAATTGTACTTAATGAATAAATGAAGTATTTATTATTTGAATTTAAAGGTAAATCTATTATTATTACCTTTTAAAGAATTACTAAGGAAACTAATTGCCCTAGTGTAAATTTGATTCGACAGGGTGACGTGACGTACGCTTTTGCGTTTAGTGTCATTTTGTATGGTGTTTTGAGTTTCCAATACGTCCGGTTGGAGCGCTGTTCAAAATCCCATACAAATATAGACACTACGCAAACGCGAACGCTAATGAAAACACTATAGGTTCTGCTCTTTTGTCGGATTCGGTAATTTGCCGCGGAACCTATTAAATTGTACCACTATCTCGAGGTCTCAAATTACGCTAGCCTGCTAGAATTTGACTGTTCCCACACACTGCCATCTTTACTGTCCATAAACAGGGCAAGACAAAGTAAGCTAGTTAAACTTGTGAAGTGTTCACGTCAGCAAACTCACTTCGGTTTAGTGATCACTCAATTCCTGAGGCCGATTTGTAAAAGGTAGTAAATCTCTTCAAGATGCCGTTACATTTAAATCTTTCGATTCAAACAGCTTAGATTTAGGAGGACCGTTTGTCTTCTCATCATTGGGTTTAAAGTCTTTGTTATAAGATTTATACTTTAAACGGTCGAGTTATAGTGATGTAAGGTTTCTGAATTAGTTTGGTAAAATAATACATACTTCTTTGGAAAGAATTTCATAACCACCTGCAGTGATATTTTGCACGGCAAAGTGCAGAATAATCTCTGACCAAAATGTTATGTTGCTGATATATAAATAAAACCGGGCAAGTGCGAGTCGGACTCGCGCACGAAGGGTTCCGTACCATAATGCAAAAAAAAACGGAAAAAAATGCAAAAAGAAAACGGTCATCCATCCAAGTCCTGACCACGCCCGACGTTGCTTAACTTTGGTCAAAAATCACGTTTGCGGTATGGGAGCCCCACTTAAATCTTTATTTTATTCTGTTTTTAGTATTTGTTGTTATAGCGGCAACATAAATACATCATCTGTGAAAATTTCAACTGTCTAGCTATCACGGTTCGTGAGATACAGCCTGGTGACAGACATACGGACGGACGGACGGACAGCGAAGTCTTAGTAATAGGGTCCCGTTTTACCCTTTGGGTACGGAACCCTAAAAAACTGATTAATTTACTAAAGAGCTCTAAAAGCTTGTCGATTGATGCGATTTATCGCTTGCGGTTAAATTCATAAATGTGCATGTGATATCAAATGATTATGCGCATATTGCTACTGTATTTGCGTCATTTTGCAATACAATATTGTACGGATATGATCATCGGAGTTGTCTATATCATCCATTCTCAAAGTGGCCGTCAAATATTCTGCTTTTTAAAAGGGTTCCGTCACCAGAAAAGTTTTAGAACCGCTGGTATATATGATTGTGCGATAATGGCAGTGTCTCTGTCAGTCGCGCGGTGTTAAAAAGTAACGTCTCCATTTTATCACTGGGATAACTCCGTCCATCATACGCTCGCTGAGGATTAAATTCTACCAGCTGTCAATGCAACAGCTGTGACATGACTGCCATAAGTGCCACTGGCGAATTTACAGTGTAGTGCATTAATTGTTTTCCATCGTTTCTTCAAGAAAACGTACGAACGTGTCTTGTTATTTCCGTCAGTCTCGGTAAGAAAAGTACTAAGGTTGATTGAAGTAACATGACAAATACGGACGTGTTTCTGAGAAAATACGATGAAAAACAATTATGCACTACATCTGTATGTGAATATGTACGGATTGTGAACACATTTAGCTATTAGAGTCGGACCAAAAAAAGTCTGCGGCGGATTTGATAGCCCACGCAGTGCAAATGTTATTTATACGTCATAATTTCATAGAAGTTTGACGTTTCAAATAACACTTGAACTGCGTGGGGTACCAAATCCGCTGCAGACTATTCTTGGTCTGACTCTATCACACCTGTCATTTTGTTGAGTCAAATAGGTTGCTCGTAAAAGTAGAGTAGAGGTAGGTATACAAAGGACAACCTTTTTTATGTTAACTTAAGATAATCCAGATTAATACAGTAAAATTATACATTTAGCGTTTGCGTCAAATCCGGTAGATCTGACTTTTTGCAGACTTATTTATGATGTTGGCCCAATGAATAATCCAAGTTGGTAACCTCGAGCGCCGAACGCAACTTTGTCAAAAATCGAAAAACCTGCGAATATTTCGATTTTTGTTTAGTTTTGGGCGATTCTAACCCTAAAGAATTAGTTTTTGCTAGTACCTTCCTTAGATGTTTTTAAAGAAGACTAAATTTGCTACAATACGAGATTAGAACGGTCTCTGTAGATTGAATAGTTTCCGAGATAAAGGCTTTCAAAATTTAGATTTTTTTGAAATTGAGCTCGTAACCTAAGTAAGTGCAGTGAGTATGCACTTTTGACTCAGGCGATGCCGCTTGGCACGATTGTGTCAAACAAAGCTGATTTGGCGCGGTAGCCACGATATCGTACCGTGCCTACCCCCCAAAAAGGGAGGGGAAAGGGTCGGATCCCCAGGTCCAATCTAAGCTATATTTCTTCCTGCTCTTAGCAACTAGGGCAAGTTATATATGATTTTCATATAATTTAGGGCTTCCTTATTCTATAAAGTATCACTTCAAAGCAGGCATTCATACATTCATATTTTTTGTAAAAATATGAAGCGGATTGAGTGACGATTTCCATAGAAATGTAATTATGGCCAAAGTCAAAAGTTAAAAATCTTTAAAAAAACACTTAACTTGGCGTTTTAAAAATATGAATATAATGTTTTCATCCCTAAATTATATGAAAATGATATATAACGTGCCCTAGCTCCTAAGAGTAGGAAGAAATATAGCAAAGATTGGACCTGGGAATCCGACCTTTCCCCTCCCTTTTAGGGGGGTATGCACGGTACGATCTCGTAGCTACTGGGCCAAATCAGCTTTGTTTGACCTTAGGAACAATCGTGCCAAGCGGCATCGCCTGAGTCAAAAGTGCATACTCACTGCACTCACTTAGCTTACGAGCTCAATTTCAAAAAAATCTAAATTTTGAAAGCCTTTATCTCGGAAACTATTCAATCTACAGAGATAGTTCTAATCTCATATTGTAGCAAATTTAGTCTTCTTTAAAAACGTCTAAGCAAGATACTATGAAAAACTAGTCCTTTAGGGTTAGAATCGCCCAAAACTAAATAAAAACCGAAATTTTCGCAGGTTTTTCGATTTTTGACAAAGTTGCGTTCAGCGCTCAAGGTCACAAACTTGGATTATTAATTGGGCCAATATCATAAATAAGTCTTCATAAAATCAGAACTACCGGATTTGACGCAGAAGAGCCACGTTACAAAATTCTACAATTTCACTGGATTAGCTAAAAACCTAGCGTCATTTATCAGTTACCTATAGGCAATGCAAATCGGTTATTTTCGGTTATTTTTTGTATGGAAATTATCGGTTATTAAACGAAACCGCGGTTATTTCCATACAAAAAATAACCGATTTGCATTCCCTAGTTACCTACCTACCTTAGCTAAAACTTTTCAAAACTTTTGCAATGTGCTTACCTAGGCAAATCAAGACGTTTGCAGTCAGATATCCAATTCTTACCATTTCCTAGACAAGCGTTTGTTACACGAAAAATATTTTAAGAAATTGAATTTTCCCCTTCTCACACAAGAACAAATATTCTTTGTTTAGGGTCGAAGTATTTTCGGTAATGTTTTTTATGTTCATTTTATAGAACAATGAAAATATCAGCCACCTGCGGCTGAAGTCAATTTGAAGTATTGAAAACAGATATAAAAATGTAATAGTACATTATTTTGATTACTTTCAAGCCTTTGTCATCATAAAATAAATTTCGGGATCGCTGTTATTGCCAATAAATAAATTCTAGACATATTATTACTTTTATACTGAAATTTGATCGCATAGGTACATTTATTGTCATTTGTAAATTATTCTAGATTAGACGTCGCTCGCGATTTTGTCCGCGTGAAAATCGTTCCACTGCCCTTACCCTGTCCCAATAGCCACTCTTGTAATAAATTGCAAACCCCTAATTCGCCGCCTTAAGGGATGAATTCTGGGAAAAAATAATTTGTTTGTTATATTTCATCAAAATTTAGCCATTCAGAGGAAGAAACGTGCACACATTTGCATGTATTTTACATTTTTATTATTAGTAGGATGTTGCCGAATACCAAGTACCATTTATAAGATAAAATTTTAGCGACACAGAAATTCAGTTCTTTTTTCTTGACTTTTAGGCAACCAACTCACATAATACTAGTGAATAAAAGATCAAATCGCTTAGCACATTTTGTCAACGACGCGCATCTTATTCACCATGCAGCATTACAGTTTCCGACTGCAAACCCTTGTTCTGTTTCAGCAATTTATTAGTTTTATTTTTATAAAAATGAAGGTGGCAAACGAGTTAAAGTTAGAGCAAGAAAAGTCTGCAACGATTTTGATAGCATACTCATTTGTAATGCCTGTTATTTAGACGTCATAATTTCATAGAAGATTGACGTTTAAAATAACACTTGCACTGCGTGTGCTATTATAATCGTTGCAGACTTGTCTTAGTCTAACTCTAACTAAACGGACACAAATTGAAGTACATGTCACTAAAGAAAATTGTAACTTTTTTCAGTCCTCCAGTGGACGAGGCCGAATTAGAACCGGCGTTTGAAACAACACATATCAAAATATTTATTAACTATGGCTAAAACAACCTAGCATAGCGGTAGACCACATATAGCGATAAACTTAAACTTAAACTTTCACTTAAAAAAAATGCAATATAAAAAACGGTGCATAAGCCCAGAATGAGCAGTAGCTGTAATTATATGGCACTTCTCACGTCAAATTCAGGACGTTAAAATTCAATCATGAGATTTTGCCTTCAAATTGCAAGTTGAAATGAAAAAACTTTGCTTACGCCTTTAAAAATACTGCTGAATTCCTCGCACTAGGTTATTGCGCGCTTTAAACTACTAAATCAATCTTTCTGCAGTTCAGAAACTGGGTCGAATTCATACTCGAATGCACGCGGATATAAGAAACTAGAAGTGACAAGAGCGTAGTATATTTTAATGACCAAAATTGTGACTTTCGAAAGTTAACTGCACCTGCATTACTTTTGCGATTTGCGACATTACTGCTGCGGCGTTATACCACCGCTATATCCATCAATTTCCTTGATAAAATGAGTAATGGATTGAACGAAAATTGAGAAGTACAGCGCCCGTGTCAAGGCCGCAACGGTAATGCAGTTACAATTGCCATCCGAGCGTCACCTTAAAGGTGACGACTGCATTTACCGTTACGATGTTACTGCTGTAACGTTGACGAGATCGGTGTCACTGTCTATGTCTATCTCCTTGATAAAATGTATATCGTTCGTCGCATTTCAATCACGATGAAAAGGTTCAATCCATCATTTATTTTTTCCAGGAAGTTGATACTGACACCGCGAGCGTCAACACTGCAGCAGTAACGCTGTTGTAGTCGTCATCCGAATGTCACCTTAATTCTCTTTTCTTAGAGTTAAGGGGCCCACAGATTACCAGTTCGCCGGACGATATCAGCCTGTCAGTTGTTCGGAGCTATCAAATTTTGCGTTTAACTGACAGGCTGATATCGTCCGGCAAACTGGTAATCAGTGGGCCCCTTAAGGATGCCTTTTGCATCTGAATGTCATACCAAACGATAAAATAAGGTTCAAGATTTTGTATACTGAACCTACGTTTGTAATAAGGAACCGTTGTAACTTCCAGTCGCGCCGTATCCAGGTAAACCATGATCATCCATCCATCGCGGCGCTCGTCACCGAGTGTCCAGCACTAGATTAATGATTATACGCCGCACAGACGGACTGATGGAGAATTGTTTGTTGTGAGAATTAGCAGAGACAGGGGGGCGTTCAGGGGTTGTTTGAATTTAGATGTAATTTGATTGTTTCATTGACGTAAAGGGGTGGAAAAAATGCTCATTAGTCTTAACTAATTTAGGTCCGGTTGTATCAACTTTCTTTAAAATTTGCTCGTATCGAAAAGTTAAACGTTCTTTATGAGTTGACTGCTGCCGGCGTCATATTTAACGTTGATCGACTGATCAAAAATTTGACTAAATTTGCTGATTTTTCTTAGTGCAAATCATTTTTCGAGAACATTGCAAACACGATTAACAAGAATCTAGTTCTCAAATTAAACAAAAACATGGACTACCTTCGTAATATTAATTTATATAGTACACTAGATGCTGAAGATTAAATCAAAAGCTGAGTGCCTTAGCGCCACTTGCACCATGCCACTAATCCGGGGTTAGCCGGTTACCTGGAGTTACCATGGTTACCATACAATTTGACACTGGATTAAGTGTGATGTGTGGTGACTAACCTATTATTCATGTAGGGGAATCAGTACCACTACCACCAGTTTTGACATTGACATATTCACTCACGTCTTAGTAACTTACTTTCTATGCATCTCGCTTGTACTCGCATATTAGTGCAAGCGAGATGTATAGAAAGTAATACGTAGACGCGAGCTAATTATGCCAATGTCCAAACTGGTGGTAGTCGTACTGCTACGCAGTCTAACAATTTTTGGGATTTAGAGTCTTAATATTTTTAGTCTTGCTTTTTATTAAAACTTGTATGAAAAATGACACCGCCTTTACAGCTTTGGCAAGCGCGTGTCGTAATAATTTGCATCAAATAAGCCTCTCTCGCGCTAACATGCTGCCTTATCAGGCTGTGCATATGAGACCGTTCCATTTGAGTTATTGCACCATTATTGTGCAAATTTTGTGCATTTACGTACGTATCGCATACCAAGGTGCACCTTAATGTATAATGCAGGGGGAAATATGCTTGACGCCGAAACTATTTTACGTTTACCGCTTAATCGTAGAATTTTAAATGCGACAAAAAGCTTTGTACGTCTGGGAATGTCGCATTTTGAGTTGGAAATATTTCTCACACTGCCGAGTGAGTAATTTTCGGTATTTGCATACTTAGGTATAATATTTTGTGCTGGTGGAATCACTTAGGACATGAATTTTTAGCGGTACGGTGACACGGTGCAGCTCTTTTAAAAGGTTTACCCGACTGATGAAGATAGTACGTAATGTTTCAAACAATATTCGTTAATGTATGTCGCTAGTTAAGTAGTATCTGGTTTTTATTGTGGATCAGATGATTTGTCAGAGGTAATGAAATAGTCAGAACGCTATGTGAACTGCTTTCAAATTTCCAAAATTGAACATAATAATTATTTGTCAGATAGTGAAATAGAGCGCTGATCTGAACTGCCTTGATATTGTGTGCATTTCGTGATTCTGATGCTCAATTTGATGAAATTGGAAGTTATTGTACGAGCGGCTGCAGTGTTTAACAAGAATTAAAATGGCTTCTGGATTCGAAATAACGATTTTATTGGAGGGTGGATTGCAGCTTCGTAATTCTTTTATGACTGGTTTAATACCGTTTATGGGTTAAAGTTAATACACAATTAGGTCCTGCAAATTGCGCTGTTTCTCATGACAGTCAAACTAGGTAGAATCTTTAACAAAAATAAACTGACTAGACAAAAAAGTCTAAAATTACATAGCAGGAATTCTGCCGACTGTATTGTTGCAGGAGACGTCAAAAAGGTCGTTTTATCGAGGAATTCATAAATTTGGCGTATTCTGACTGCAGCAATAATGCTTGTTAGTCTGATTCTGAATAGTACCTTAATGAGGCAACAACATCAAACAAATTGTCAGCGACACCGCCCGCGTCGATGCCGTAGCTGTAACGCCGCAACATCAACAGGAGTGCTATTGCAGTAGTCATCTGAATGTCACCTTAACTCTATCGTAACTCAATTATTTGTTCAGTTTGAATGAATACCGCCATTATGTATATTATTTATACAGTAACATATCCCATCATTCATGATTACGGAACAATAAAGAAATTTACATTATAATTTCAGCTGTCGCGTTCCACATTCAGCGAAACCTAACGACGTGAACCGGCTTAATCTTTCAACAAAAAACCTGTTTATCAATAATGGTTTAGCTAATACCATTGTGCCCGGGATTAAGGCCAGGCTTATGAGCCACGATTTAGAGAGGAGTTGGATTAAAAATCGCTTTCAATTTATACGGGCTTTATGATATTAAATTTATTGTAATGTAGCCTTTTTGAAACGCGAATTACGGAACATTTTATGAACATTTTATGTCGCATATGAGTACCTACCTACAATATTTTCTTTGGAATAAATGTATCAATTAAATATAAATATGTAAGCAACGTCCACATTAGTTAGCTTTCTTCATCAAAATTAAATTTGACATTCATCAAAGAGTGTATTCTACACTGACACTAGATTAGTGAGTGCGGTAAAAAAAAGTTCGAAAAGTTTGTGACGCCTATAATCATGTAAAATTGTACGCATCTCCAAAGAACTCGGAGGCTTATTCTAATTGTGATAACTGGGTATGAATTTGTCTGGGTTTATTTTTGATATAATCTGTCAATAGTGACATTATTCAAAACCAGAAATGTCACTGTTAACAGCGACAAATCATATCAAACAAACTTCATATTGTTTTCTTGAGTTATTATGTTGTTTTATATTGTATTTTAGTTAACAATCAAGAATATTGTATTTCACTATATTAAGGTTGACTCACGTTAGACCCGATCACCGGACCGTGGCCGGGTCGGAGCTTCTGGAGCTTCGTTTTCTATGGAAAGCACCACGTGATCACCGATCAGCCGTCATAGTGCTCGGTCCGGGCACGGCGCGGTCTAGCTTGAGTCATCCTTTCAACGTGCGGGAGAGGCTTTCAAGGCTTATCAAATGGAGCGGAACTCTAACGTAGTAAATATCACGCGTGCCGTTCGTACAGACAAATATGCAAATGTGGCGTAAACGACTCAATATATCAAGTTAAACACGCATTGTGCTGAATAAAATATCAGTTAGGACCGAAGGTTGTTTATTTCGACGCTAAATGGGAGTTTGAAATATTTTACAACCCTGTCAGAAGATATGATACACTTGGCAGGACAACGGTAGATGGAAATGATTCAAAGCTATCACAAACTGGTCGTTAAAATTAGGTCAGTGGGCAAATAGTGGACTATGGTCAAAGGATGGCAGGAAAGTTCTGCTTACCTATCTAGTTCTAGTCCTACTAATTATTTAATAACTAATACTGAATATTTCAAACACGTTTTTTGTAAGCAATGCGTTCCGTTTTGCGCGCGTTTAATGCTATAGTCGTATCATCGAGAGCGTGGAATTGAATATGTAGTAGTATTGTTTGTTTACAGGCATTCTATATTTGAATTTTCTATTTTCTTGTACTATCAGCATACAACCACTACAAATGCAATTCCATCTTCTCGATAATTCAACTATAGTGCCCACGCTGACAGCGCCTGTAAAAAAAAAGCACGCACGTATTGTACCTAATCAGATGGTACAGCTTAGGCGGTATATGTACAGGACTGTCACGCTAAGAACTATTTTTGTGAGTAAACTGAGTGGTAGTTCTAGCAAAAAGACGAACCGAGCGTTCGGAGATGCGAGGCGACCATGCTAAAGAAATAAAAACGCATGGGCCTGGCATCAGTGCAGACTGCTTGAAGCCTTTGGATGCTCGACACTACGGTGCATGCCCCGCCGAACGCGCCTCCTGGCCCCAATTTCACCACGGTGACAGGTGCGACAATTGTAAAATCACTGTTGCTGACGTCACAGGCATCCATGGGCTACGGTTACCACTTACCATCGGGCGGGCCGTATTCCTGTTTGCCACCATCATTGTTTTATTAAAAAAAACTTTATTATATCGGAAAAAAACAGATATTTCTTTTGCGAAGTTTTTGACAATTGTCAAGATTTAGAAGAATTGTAGGCAATTCTTGACAGGTAATAAGTTATATGTCGGAATTTCGTGACAATTGTAGTGTTTTTGTGACAATTGTCATAAACTTAGCAAGAGAAATATCTGTTTTTTTTCGATATAATAAAGTTTTTTTTAATAAAACAATGATGGTGGCAAACAGGAATACGGACCGCCCGATGGTAAGCGGTAACCGTAGCCCCTGGACGCTCGCCACTGAACCAGTCACAGGCCGTGCTCAAACATATCTGAACACGTAATGCCTTGACATTAGAGGCATGTTCAGATATTTGTGAGCACCCTGGCTGCTCCGATATAGGTATCTGATGGAGATTGTACCTACTTACTGCTTATAGCGATCCTTTTGCAAATAGGCACCCATAAGGTGGATGCACACTTGCACAGTCTAACAAACAACCATTTGTGCAATGGCGCCCAAAAATGTAGCAAATATGACAAAATCGTTCTTTCGACGGCTGTCCTTTCAAACTTTCATCGGATGGCTGTTCTCAGTAAAACACGGTCCAAGATGTACTCGCAGAAACTTTAGTTCGAAACAACAGCTGTTACTTATGTTTGCCCTCCTTCTGATCTTAAAGATTTTGCAATTTGGTTAAGTCAAGTGTTAAGAAATAAGCTCAGATACATTTAAACGAGAATGCCGACTTTGTTTGAACAATATTGCAAATTACAAACGCGAGCACCAATTGGTGCCTGAGCCGCTCTCGTTGATTAACGCTCAAAATGCAATCATATTATACTGCCCGATTCGAACTATAAGATACGTCAAATATTACGTCTATATAGATACGATATGGATTAGATAGGTATGTCAGTGTCAAAAGTGACGTATCTTCAAACAAAAACGTCACTTTTGATACTGATATATCTAATCTATATCGTATCTAGGTATAGGCGTAATATTTGACGTATCTTAAAGTTCGAATCGGGCAAGTCTCATTAGGCTGCTCGCTCGCACTTATTGGTACGCGTAAGATGTTATAAGATACGACTAGTGAAGTGCCGTTCCCGGGAAGATTCCCTTGTTGGGATTATTCCCGGAAACGTTCCCGGGAAATATCTCATATGAAGGGAAAGTAGGGGAATTTTGAAATTGCGCACAGATATAGATAGATAGATAGATAGATAATCTGTTTATTTGTTTGCCACAATACACACAGAATAATCAAATACAAAAATGACAGAAAAAAGAACAAAAAAAAAACAATCAATATTTAGAAAAAACAGAAAATACAAGCACAAATAAGAGTAAGACAGATTTTTACAAAAATAGAATAAGAAATAAATATACGTATAGATATTGATTCACACAGAAGGAATGTTGTGTGCGTCGCAGCAAAACAAAATGGTTCTGGCTCAGTATTACGCTTCACCCTATTATGGGAGAGGCACTGATATTCTGCCAGAACCAGATCACGCCAATAAAATCAGTGAAAAATATGAAATAATGAAAAGATTTTACTTACCAAATTACCAATAAATAACTTAACTAATGACAATTTAAAATGTGTGCACATAGTTGTGATGTAGAAGTGTGAGTGTGGTTAGCATGTAATGTATGTAGTGTCAAGTGTGATTTAGAGCAAATTATTATTTTAATTATTTTAATTACTTACTAAGACTAGATTCGGTAGTCAGCAACCAGGTAACCGTGAGGGATTCCCAAACTTTGTTTCTCTAAAAGGTATTTTTTGAAGTGAAATTTGAAACTATTCTTAATTTTCATAACACGAATAGGAGGAGGAATATTGTTCTAACACCTGGTTGCGAGATACCGAAAGCAGCCAGTAAAAGCAACGGTTTTGTGAGGATGTGCTTCCAGGAGACATCGTCTGGTAGAACGAGTACCTATACTATTTACTATTTTATTATTATACTATTTTATTATCAGCCGCCGTTCAAATATGAAAAGTCCAAATAAAAGATTGAGTACTAATGCTAGGGCGTTCCCCTCAAGCGACGGTCATCGAAGCGACACATGTGATAAAATGCGATTGGCTACCTGGAACCTCGGTTCCTTGACTGGCAGAGGCACAGAACTCAGCGATGTCTTAAAGAGACGTTGCATCGACGCATGTTGTTTGCAAGAGACCAGGTGGAAGGGGTCAAAATCAAGAATACTCGGCAACGGCTACAAACTACTATACCACGGCACCACCAACGGCAGGAACGGAGTTGGGATAGTGCTATCTGAGAAACTAACCCAGAGATTATTACACGTTGAAAGAGTCAGCGACAGGCTCATGGCAGTGAAGATCGCCTTAGAGGGTTAACCATGTACCAATATTATCAGCGCATACGCACCACAAACAAACAGTAGTGAAGACGATAAAGACGCATTCTGGGAAGACCTTAACAAATACATCAGTGAAATCCCAGAAGATGAAAGCCTTTATCTTGGTGCAGATCTAAACGGTCATGTGGGCGAAAACAATATCAACGCTGAGCAATGGCATGGCGGTTTTGGCTTCAGTACTCGCAACGCGGACGGTGATAGAATCCTAGAGTTTGCAGCGAGAAACGAACTTGCCATTGTGAACACTTACTTTCAAAAAAAAAGAGACCACCTAATAACATATCGGAGCGGAGGACATGTGACCCAAATAGACTATGCCCTTGTAAGGCGAAAACATCTTGGCAAAATCAGGGACTGTAAGGTAATTCCAGGAGAGGCGCTGACCTCTCAGCATAGACTATTAGTATCAGTCCATAAGCTAAATAAACCTGTCAAATGCAGCAACAAGCAGATACCTAAAATTAAGTGGAAATCCCTCAAAACAGCCGCGGGTTCAAGATTCGTTCAAGACATGGAGACGTACTTTAGCACAAAAGACACTTCAAAGATAGAAACCGCTAACGATATGTGGAAGGATTTCGAAACGTTCTGTAGAAAATCCGCAGAAACACATTTAGGGAGAACCAGGAGTAAGAGAGCCCCCTTCAAAGAGACCAAATGGTGGCAGCAATCTGTCAAGGATGCTGTGCAGGCCAAGAAGTTTGCATTTAAGAAATGGCAAGAAACCGGTAATGATGCGGATAAGGCAGACTACAAGCGAGAAAAATCCAACGCAAAACGTGAAGTGGCAATTGCACGAGCCAAAGCCGATGCTAACTTTTACAAAGAATTAGAATCTTCCACTACAGAAATCAATATCCATCAAGTCGCAAAAGGTCGAAATAAAAACAGCAAAGATATAACTTCAGCCAAATATATCACAGATAAAAACAATAAACTATTAACAGAAGACAACGATATAAGAGAAAGATGGGCAGAGTACTATCGCCATTTACTTAATGTTACCAATCCCAGAAATTTAAACCATGAAAATCCATCGCCGGTCCTAGGTCCAATAACAGCAGTTACAACGGATGAAATCATCAAAGAGATCAGAAAGATGAAAAACAACAAAGCCCAAGGTCCAGCCGAGATACCAATAGAAATCTGGAAACATATGGGGCACTCTGGCATCGACTGGCTAAGTGAGCTGTTTAACAGGCTTATGGCAGGAGAGAAAATACCACATGCTTGGAGAAAAAGTCATTTAATACCGTTTTATAAAGGAAAAGGCGATGTACGTGACTGTGGGAATTACCGAGCAATAAAGCTCATGGATCATACCTTTAAACTATGGGAGAGGATAATCAACAGCAGACTTAATGGTATCGTGAAGCTCACACCCAATCAGTGCGGGTTTGTAGCTGGAAAGGGCACCTCTGACGCCATTCAGGCTATAAGAATCATGATTGAGAAAGCCAAAGTCAACAGCACAAACCTGCATATGATATTCATCGACCTTGAAAAGGCGTTTGATCATGTACCGCGCGACCTTATATGGGAGGCTCTCCGCGCCCAGCTTATCCCAGAGTCGTATATAGATCTTATTATGGACATGTACACAGACGTCTCTACACAGGTGGTTTGTCCAGCAGGTGTGAGTGACAGCTTCGAGCTCAAGGTCGGTGTACACCAGGGTTCCACCCTTAGTCCACTTCTCTTTAATGTCACGATGGATTACCTCACACGAAAATGTCAACGGGCTGTACCCTGGCACCTTCTATATGCCGATGATGTGGCCTTAATATCAGAGACTGAGACTGACCTTCAGCGCGATTTCAATACCTGGATAGAAGCGCTAGAAGGACACGGCCTAAAAATCAGTCGCAAAAAGACCGAACATATGTCCTGTCTGTTCGACAAAACGGCTAATAACCCAGAAAATGTCAAATTCTACATAGGAAATGATCGCCTGCCGACAGTTGCAAAGTTCAAGTATCTTGGCTCCGTACTCAGCAACGACGGAAAGATCGACAGCGATATAGTCCATAGAACTCAGACAGGCTGGATGAAATGGCGAGAACTCACAGGCGTCCTATGCGATAGAAAAATACCTCTGAAGGTGAAGGGTCATGTATACAAGACAGCAGTAAGACCAGCGATGTTATACGGATCCGAGTGCTGGGCTACAAATAAACCCCACTTGAACAAGCTCCACACCACAGAGATGCGCATGTTACGCTGGTCAGCGGGTGTCACCATGATGGACAAGATAAGAAACGTGTATATCCGGGGTAGTTTCAAAGTAGCGCCAATAACAGAAAAGCTGACGGAAAAACGCCTGAGGTGGTACGGTCATGTACAGAGGCGTCCAGTAGACTACATGGTTAAGGTAGCGCTCGATATTCCAACGACGAAGCGAGGACGTGGAAGACCACCTGCCACCTGGCTGACGACGGTTCAGCGAGACCTGAAAGACCTCAATATAGACGCCGACCTTGCACTCAATCGTGCAGAATGGAGGAAAAGAACAGGGAAGGCCGACCCCAAGTAAATGGGAACAAGGCCTAGCAGGATGATGACTATTTTATTATCAGAATTCAGTCAAAACTAAGCATCTTAAACTTTTTTTAAAACATTATAAACTGTTTCTCATCCGCCTACGTAAATTCCCTATACTCCCGGGAAATTTCCCATTCTTCCCGGGAAATTCCCATTCTTCCTGGGAATTTTCCCATCATCATCATCATCATCATCATTCAGCCTATATACCTACGTCCCACTGCTGGGCACAGGCCTCCTCTCACTCGCATGAGGGCTTGGGTTATAGTCCCCACGCTGGCCCAATGCGGATTAGGGAATTTCACATACACCTTTATATTCCTTGTTCCCGGGAAATTCCCACGGAACATAACAAGATACGACTCGGGGTCGTAACAAAACAAGTTGGATACCTTCTGTAGATTATGGTCCCAAAATTTCATAATTTATTCAAACATAATATGTTGTATAACATTTCGGAGAGCGTGAAAATATTAGCTCTTTTAATAAATACTACTTTTAGGATGACTCACGCTAAATCGGGCCGGGGCATCCGACATGTCATTTTCTATGACGGCTGATCGGTGATCACGTGATGGTGCTTTCCATAGAAAACGAGGCGCTGGAAGCTTCGGCCTGGCCCCGGCCCGGTCTAACATGAATCATCTTTCAATCTTTTTGCCACCTACGACACCTCTTCTAGATTGTAATAAAATAGTTTAATAAAACTAGACGTAAACACTGAATTGAATAGAATAAATAAAACACGCAAAGTATTTAATGTACTTACAAGTTACAACATGATTATTTCTCTTCGAAACTTTATGAACAGCTACGTAGTTTCAAAACTTGTAAAAGCCTTAGGCTTTATGTTTTAGGTATTGTTCAATAAGGGAGGGTTCCAAGATGTACTTATTTCAAGCTATGTAACCCAACCATCAATAAGACTTTTAATTTCTTATATGGATATTATACATACGTAGAATGGATAAAATGACAAGTCATTTCGCATGTTCTGGAAATCTAGTTACATGAAAAGTAGTAGTTCATCATTCAGCCTATATACGTCCCACTGCTGGGCACAGGCCTCCTCTCACTCGCAAGAGGGCTTGGGCTATAGTCCCCACGCTGGCCCAATGCGGATTGGGGACTTCACATACACCTTTGAATTTCTTCGCGGATGTATGCAGGTTTCCTCACGATGTTTTCCTTCACCGAAAAGCAAATGATATTTCGTACATAAGTTCCGAAAAACTCATTGGTACGAGCCAGGATTTGAACCCGCGACCTCCGGATTGAAAGTCGGACGTCATATCCACTCGGCCACCACCGCTTAAAAGCCGCTACTGCTTAAAAAAAGTAGTAACTACTACTTACGTACGTAACTACGTACTAAGTATTATGGTACAATACACGTAATGTACCGTAAACTCAGGTAACTTTAGTCCACAACTTACAACTATGGTCCAAGTTCCAGTAAAATGTGTGCCTATAAATATTTTTCAAATTATAATGAGTATCTAACATAGAAAAAGCATTAGTATATCTAAGCAACAAAATAGATGTAACGAGTAAGTACAAATCAAAATGGCTCGTTGATAATCAACATTAAAAACTGGTCCATAGTATAGGACTATAGTTACCTGATTTTACGGTATATATATTATTGTCGCTTTGGCCTGTTGGATTGCATTCAAACTAAGCGAGACTATTTTGGAATATTTATTATATTATTAGGTCCTTATTAATTTGACAGTCGAGAAGAACATATTGGAAATGTTAAAAGCAGTATAGTGCTGACGTAATAACTTGCATCAGTAAGTAGCCATTAGTGTGGAATGATCTTTGATTTGCAACGTAGGCTAAATTCCTGTTTTCATCAGCTCTATGGCGATTCACACAGACAAATACTTAAGTAGATCACCCCATAGCGTGTCTGCCTATTTCTCACCATTTGGATGACAACTGCTGTGCAGCAGTGTTATAATTACAACGTTACTGATGCAGCGTTGACGCGGGCGACGTCACTGTAAATTTTCGTAATAAAATAGCGTTACAGTCATTGCCACATCGCACTCGCGACTGGGGGCCCGATTCGGATTTTGAAATAGACATATATTAGACATTTTTTAGACATCACCAAGATACGATAACGATATGTTTAAGATCTAACCTGTCAAATTTGACATTTGCGCGATTTTGAAGATACTGTTGAACGATTTCCACAGGATACGACTTAGAGATCCAATTCACATCTAATAGATATCTTACTCTAAATAACGCAAAAGTGACATTGGTTGCCCGAATTGCGCTGCAAAAGAGAACTAGTTGATATCTAAACTATAAAGTATCTAGAATGGATCTAGTACCTACGTGTCTTCTCTTGTGAATATCTTGTTCGAAAGTTCGAATACCTACGGCAGTGGGACGTTAAATCCTTCATTTTATCATAGAGATTGACATTGAAATCGCTGCGACGCGGGCAGCGATTCATACAAACGCACAAGCGAGGTCTATTACCAATATATGTCTATGATGAAGCCCATTCAGCCCTTGTGTAAAGCTAATATCTGTGGCTTTGCTTCCATCAATCCTGCTGGTTATATGACGAAAACTACTCACATACGTCAGCCAGAGTGTAGTTACGAAACTAAATGTCTTTTGGGATGTGATTCCAGTGTATAAAATAAAACAATAGATCCTTATACAATAAATAAAAATAAAGAAACATTGTACTTATTTATATTCTGGTAGTTTAAGTAGCCGGAATATAAAAAAGAGCAAATTATATTTATTGGAATTAGGAAACACTTGTACTAGTTGCACTTTTCCTGCTGGGTAAAGAAAACCAAAGACTTTGTATTTTGACATTAAAAATTAATCGCTGCATAGATTTAGATTTCTTTATTTCAAGATGAAAATTACACTATAAATTTCATACATTCGTCAAAATGTTTATCTTCTCATCATGATCGTCAAAAATTACATTATAAATTTAAAATAAAAATAATAAGCTTAATTGTGTCTCCCAATAAGGATCGTCATGTACAAAGAAAAACATGTCAAGCAATTGAATATAAACCAAATTTGATTTCTAACCTAATTTGATTTGAAACCAAACCATTTGATGTCTAATAACATAATTCATTATTATTACTTAAGTAGGTGACTCGTGAAAATTAATTTAAAAAAAAATTCACAGATTTCGTGCCTCACACGACTATTGAGCACATTGGAAATGAATCTACGGAATTCGAAAAAATATTGTCGCTGAGCGACGAGAAAGTCTGGATAAGGAAAAAGTTACAAAATAAAACTACAACGTTGAATGATAATTATTTTATTCTTAGATTAACACAAGTATCCTGTACGGTTACCATCAGTTTGTCACTGACGTAAACGCCGTCGAGAACGTAATTTACTTTCTATACATCTCGCTCGCACTCGCATATTAGTGCAAACGGGATGTATAGAAAGTAAATTACGTTCTCGACGGCGTTTATGTCAGTGAGAAACTGATGGTAACCGTACAACGCATGTGAACAAACAAATTTCAAAATTTCCACACGCGTATCGAAGTTTGAATAATTGTCGCCGTGGCGCATAAGTATAGGTACATATTTCATTTTTCGATTAATAAGCAGGATATATTAATGTTCAAAGTACAAGAAAATTATTACACGGCAAATCCGTAGTCAACTCGAGAAGTGGTAGCCACATCGCCGTTATCGTCACTGGAGTCTTGATCGGCAGCGGCCCATTTGCTGCAAGATATGAAATTTTCTTGACAGCAGTTTGACGCGACGAGAGATGACCATAACAGCGTTTGTCTATGTTGCACCAAACCTGAGTTCCAATAGGTACTACCAGGGTTCAGCATCAGCTATCTTGGGTAATGCTCTACCATGTGATCATCATGACGAATCGGATGTCCAAAACAGCGCGTGCCTATGTTGCACCAAATCTGAGTTCCGCTAGGTACAACCAGGGTTGAGCATCAGCTCTATCTTGGGTACTACTCTCCTAAGTGCTCATCAAGACGAGTCGGATGACCAAAACAGCGTGTGCCTATGTTGCAACAAACCTGAGTTCCTTTAGGTACAGCCAGGGTTCAGCATCAGCTCTATCTTGGGTACTACTCTCCTAAGTGCTCATCGAGACGAGTCCGATGACCAAAACAGCCAAAACTGCCAGGGTTCAGCATCAGCTATCTGCTAGCAGCCGCCAGCAACATGCTGAGGTGAGACCATTTGGTGGCACTTTCTCTTTTTTATGTTTCTATGTATAAGTTTTTATTTTGTTTGTGCTCACGAATAAAATTATTTCTATTTCTACCTCTACCTCTACCTCTACCTCTACCTCTACCTCTACCTCTACCTCTACCTCTACCTCTACCTCTACCTCTACCTCTACCTCTACCTCTACCTCTACCTCTACCTCTACCTCTACCTCTACCTCTACCTCTACCTCTACCTCTACCTCTACCTCTACCTCTACCTCTACCTCTACCTCTACCTCTACCTCTACCTCTACCTCTACCTCTACCTCTACCTCTACCTCTACCTCTACCTCTACCTCTACCTCTACCTCTACCTCTACCTCTACCTCTACCTCTACCTCTACCTCTACCTCTACCTCTACCTCTACCTCTACCTCTACCTCTACCTCTACCTCTACCTCTACCTCTACCTCTACCTCTACCTCTACCTCTACCTCTACCTCTACCTCTACCTCTACCTCTACCTCTACCTCTACCTCTACCTCTACCTCTACCTCTACCTCTACCTCTACCTCTACCTCTACCTCTACCTCTACCTCTACCTCTACCTCTACCTCTACCTCTACCTCTACCTCTACCTCTACCTCTACCTCTACCTCTACCTCTACCTCTACCTCTACCTCTACCTCTACCTCTACCTCTACCTCTACCTCTACCTCTACCTCTACCTCTACCTCTACCTCTACCTCTACCTCTACCTCTACCTCTACCTCTACCTCTACCTCTACCTCTACCTCTACCTCTACCTCTACCTCTACCTCTACCTCTACCTCTACCTCTACCTCTACCTCTACCTCTACCTCTACCTCTACCTCTACCTCTACCTCTACCTCTACCTCTACCTCTACCTCTACCTCTACCTCTACCTCTACCTCTACCTCTACCTCTACCTCTACCTCTACCTCTACCTCTACCTCTACCTCTACCTCTACCTCTACCTCTACCTCTACCTCTACCTCTACCTCTACCTCTACCTCTACCTCTACCTCTACCTCTACCTCTACCTCTACCTCTACCTCTACCTCTACCTCTACCTCTACCTCTACCTCTACCTCTACCTCTACCTCTACCTCTACCTCTACCTCTACCTCTACCTCTACCTCTACCTCTACCTCTACCTCTACCTCTACCTCTACCTCTACCTCTACCTCTACCTCTACCTCTACCTCTACCTCTACCTCTACCTCTACCTCTACCTATACCTCTACCTCTACCTCTACCTCTACCTCTATCTCTATCTCTATCTCTATCTCTATTTCTATTTCCACCACCACAAGAATGCATAGATTGTCGAATAGTGAACACGTTATCTACGCCCGTCTCAAACAGGATAGATAGAGTTAGACCAAGAAAAATCTGCAGCGATTTTGATAGCCCACGCAGTGCAAGTGTTATTCTGCCGTCATAATCCCGATAATTCACAACAAACACCGATAACGAATTCTGCGAAACATGAAGTCATAAATGTCATGTGAAAAATGTTGTTCCGACTTTTTGACTATTTTAAGGTTAGGCTACAGGGCAAACCCTTAACCCGATCGTCTTTGTTTTAGGCTCAAATTGTAGCTGACTAAATTGTCCAGAGCCGTTTTTCTCAAATTTTTGATATCATTCTTCGTTTCCAAATTATCGAGCAGCAAAATCAAAAATTCGGATAAAATTGAATTTTATTTCCACTATTTCGACCATCTCGTGATTATGCGTCTTTTGAGCTTTTTTTTAATATCATATCTTCACAACTTTCCGAGACATAAGGGGATCGCACTTTTTCGTGAAATCGGACCCTATACTGGAGCGAACGAAAAGACATTTCCAATGTCAAAACACGATCCACGATCTACTGAATAATCAATATCACGATTGTTATGCGTGATAGTGGGCTATTATAGCAAAGTAGCAGAAAACCGTTACATCTTCCCTGATGCAGGATCTCGTGTTAGTTGTAACTGTAAGCCGGAACAATAAAAATGGCAAGCCACTGTTTGTTCCATTTACGACTGCTATGAAACTGAGATTGGTTTTTATGTTGCATAAAAGAGAAATATTACGGATATAAAACTCTAATCACGTTTCATTGTTATTAATAGGGAACTTTGTCAACAAAGCAAAAGTTTTCATTTCGTTAAATGTAGCTTTGTTGACGTAAATAACGTTTAACTGATTTTTTATTGCGTCTTCAATTTGGGCTTACATAAATGTGTGCATTAGCCAACTCTAGCCTTACCTATAAAGTAGATAGTTGTCTAAATAGGTAACTTATCACGAGAATCGGCTAAGAAATAGAACTGGTAAATGAAACCATCCAGACATTTTGCCCAAGCTGAAACACTACCTTTACTTTAGTCGGTCAATTAATGAGGTAGGTTAGGTTCACGTATCCGACCCCTGCATAGACACCGCATTTTGAAGAGATGCCGACGACTACACCGCGAGTAGAAAAAACTGAGTTACATCCGACTCCATTTTATAATAATTATAGACATCTATAGTAGAAATAACTAAATATTTATCTCTAAGCATTTTAACGCATTTGGCGGGATAGGGTCGGTGGACCCCATGCAAAATATGGTTTAAGTATTACGAGTTACACTAATTGCCGCAGCGAAGATGGTAATTTATATAATTGAGCAGGAGACTGAAAAGTTGTCTTATTTGTTCCTTGATGACGGTTTGGTGCAACTGGCCCTTATGTTTAAGAGTTCCAATATATTTCCTTATAACATAATAAAGTGTAGAAAGCAACTAAGTAATAAATAACTCGGTTATTAGTGTAGATTGCGCGTTTTCATAAACGGTTCATAATAAGAAAACTGTGAGAAATACGAATAGGGTAAAATGGGGACGGTTGAAACAATTTATGTTTTACAACAATTTTGTTCAATTTTATAGTTAGAAAGGTACGCCTTAGGTAAGGTGCGCATTTATTACTAAACCTTATTTATTTCTCTCTTAAATAAAGTTTGTTTGAAAGCCCTACCGCCCATGGTTATGTAATGATAGGGAATCAAAGAGAATGTGGGGGAGTTCAATTGACCCTATTAGTGTGATAATGAAATACCGTGAAATTTTAGAACGGCTCCTCAACACTACCGTGTTGCTCGAGCTGCGCGCTCGAGCGCTACTAGTCCAAGATTTAAGAATGACCGACCGCATATAACTACTGAGTACTGTATCACATGCATAGGTGTTGTAGTTTTCAAGAAATTTTGGCTTGTTTCAATCATGACGTGTTTCAATTGTCCCCGATCTACCCTACTTCATTTATGTAAAACAGAATACCGCTGCACCGGTTTCCATAATTGTTTTCGTACACAACCAAACGAACTAGTTATTCCAAGCCAGCGGCGCGAGAAAGCACCCATTGACATTTGTAATTCAATAGAACGTTATATTTAAAAAATATTCCTTGATTGCTGAACCATTGCGTTATTGCTCAACGAATGCAGATTGGCTGAATAAAACAATTTTATTTCAATAACAACGGGTAAACGAACTGAAAATATAAATATAATCAATCACAAAAATACAGGACAGTTTTTAATTTATTTATTACTTTTTTTCAGTACTATTGAATTTATTTAACAAAACTTATAAACTATTATTATTTACTTAGATATTATACATATTAGAAAGAATGGAATATGTTAATTAGGGATATATTGACTCGTTTTTAAAAGAATGGGATGTCTCCACCGGGTTTTTTTATTGACCAAGAGTAAAGGCCTCCATTTCAGTTTATAAAGCAAATATGCTTTCGCATGGCCGGCTGCTTTCCTCTACAAGTCGCATTTCTTGAACAATTTTTTGAACAATTTCTATTATATTAATTTGTGTATTCTGTCATTCCAACTATTGTTTTTTTTAATAGCGGAACGATACAGATTCGCAAGGTCTACAGCTCACAGAGCCACTAACTATTAGTATGAATGTCAACTATTTTATAAAAAATAAAATAAGATATCACAACCGTCTTTCTTAATGTATTGTACATAGAACGTGAAATCAAATCACCAAATATAAAATGTGTTATAAACTTGCAAAAGATGTTCACATTCTATCCAATTACAAGACTAAAGAAATGCTAGCGAAAATAAAGAAAAAAAAACTGTGCTAGCTCGACATTCCAAGCGAAATAAACTAAGATTCTACCTCACCTGACATGACAGGTCGAGTTAGGAAAAGTGGAACATCAGACTAAGTGGCTCACTATAAAGAGAATGTGATACTGTTTCTTTCCCCACAGGTAAAATAAATTACGTTTCACTTTATTTTTATTAAAGCCAAACTTATCTCACCCAAAACTGGAACGTAAACAAAAACACAAGTCATATTTTTATCTTCGCGAGTAATTAACCATTGTTTTTCCGGGCCTTTTTTGTTCTATGAAAAATATCATGGATTAGTCCGGCTAAATTAATAAAGACCAACAATGGACCGAATCGGGCGTATATACGCGGACAATGGAGGAGGGGGCACCGTTCGTGTATTGCTTTGTTTGGGAGTGCTGGCGAGCTCAGGCGAACCTACAAACCTAGAACTATCGGTAAGACCTCGAGTCTAAAATAACAACCTGAATTGATTTTCGAGAGAGTCAGAGTCATAAAAAAACTTTTGAGTAAAAACATGTACATAGTTGTATAGTATAGTAGTCCTTTTGTCAAGTTTGAAAATCCTATATTGACGAAAGTACCAAATGAAAAGTTTCAATATAAAAAAGGATGAATGAATGAGAAAACATTACTTAGCATATACATACCTACATGAATATTGAATAAGATTTCAAAAAGATTGCCAACTTCGTATTCACTGGCATATTAAAATACGCGTTGTCACAAGATAAAACATTTCAGTATTGTCGTAAAACAAGTGACATTTTAATACAAAGTAATGTTAGCTTTTCTATCCTAAGCTATGTTTTAAAACGCTCGCGGGCCAAAACCAATTTTCAAGAAGCAAGCAGCAAGCACTTGACAATATTTTGAAAAGATACACTATCATACAAGATGCTCGACAAGAAAATTTATTGTCTTTTGTGTAAAGTCTTTGCTGAGAAGCCGACGATAGCTTGTTTTAATGCTATTTATTTAACAAACGTTAAAATGAAAGAGCTTTGTTGAAAGCTAAAGCAGCTATCAGTCTTAAACGAATTGATGTAAAATGAAGTGGATTAATTAAGCTTTAGTATGTTCAAACATTCTAGAAACATAAAAAAACTCCCAAATTCATAATCGCTCTCGAATTGACATTATCAAACCGTCCCTGATTTTCTTATATAAAAATTGTTTCCTTATCTGCACGTTTTGGGAAAAACCGAACGAGATGCCTGCTTAATCTTTATGTGGAATGTATCTGTCAGCGGCAGATCGTTAATTAGGGCAGATCGAAAGGCATGTCATGAAACGCCGCCATTTCATGATCTGACTAAGATTAACCCAGGAATATCAAGATCAGCTCTATAAACGAGGCGACAGATCGATAAGAGCAATGTATTCGTCGAGTTTCCTAGCTTCTTACCGGGCGCATAGTAAATAACTTCATCTTTTGCCACTGGTGGCGCTGCGTCCGCCAGTGTTACTAGATCTTAACTTACAGTACAATTTTACGTTCATATTGAGCAGCATGCGTACTAAAACCGTAGGCTGCCCAAAAACGTACTAAATTCTTACATTTTGGTCAAACCGTATGTACCTACGTATTTGTGAAAATTGTATATCGGTATGATACGTTTTCCAATTTTACGATCTGTCGCCGACGCATGTAAGAAGTGGGAATGAGCTTTGCCCCCTTATCGGGAGGTGATAAAAGCGAGACGATGGCACCCGAAATGTTCTTCAGAGCATTCCCCATTGTACAGCCGCCATCAGATATATCGGAGCGGTCAAGGCGCTCACAAATATCTGTACGCGCCTCTATTGCCAAGGTGTTAGAGTGCGTGTTCAGATATTGTGAACACCTTGGCCGCTCCGGTATATTTGATGGCGACAGTCAAAATAAACATTGTGTTTAGAACCCAACTGCAATATGCAGTATGCACTTTGCAGGTTTTATATTTTTAAATGCATCGCAAATCGATGTTCCGTGGGCGACAATCACAGAGTATTGAACTAACCAGAGTAACATCTAAATCAAAACGTAAAATTACTTTGTACACCGTAATAATAACAGGAGACCTCGAGGCCAATTTGAACGTACATTTTGGCATCATAAAAATGTGTGTGTTTTTATCATTTGCTCATGCGTCTTACTCGTGCCAATACATGTACGAACATGTCCGAGTGAGCGAGTCAGGCGCATAGCAAAATATTTCTGCGATCGCCGGACTGTTATAAAACACTTGATGATTATATCCTTAAAAATAATAGTTATGGTACCGTCACTCTTTGAAAATTAAATGATCACACATTTTATGATATCGTGTTGTTTTAAAAAACACACAAGGACTTAGGTATACAAAATATCTAGACATCCTTATTTTATTTTTACTAAACGGGTTACTCTGATTGGTTATGTTATCCGTGATTGTACTCCCCATAAATTCTAGTTTAAGAGCCAGTGAATTTGCTTTGTTTTAAAATTCAGTGTAAATTGATTCGGAGGAGCGTGATAAGCATTTAAATCGTGGTTTTAATTTTTAAAATGGTACTTTAGGGTACAAACAGTGTATTTATTTTACAGTAATCAAGTATTTTCTTATGATTAGGATTCCGTTTTTTTCCTTTTGAGGTACGGGACCCTAATAGGATTATAGGATCACTCAATCGTGTGTCTATCTGTCCGACCATTCCACGTTCCACATAAAAAAATACATTGTTAAAAATGGGGTAATGTACGGAACCCTTGTTCTAATTTCTGATGACGATGATATCGTATTCCACCCATAGTAACCCCTTCACTAACTACTAACTTATCCCCCTATTTACCAAGCTCACAAAGCGGGCGGTTCCCCTGAATCAAAACACCCATACGTTACCGTGTGGCCGCAGATCAAGACTTAGTGGGAAGGTTTTATATTCTACGATTGTTGTTCTTGACGACTGCGTTACGATCAATTTATTTATTTATATGAGCCTAGTGTCCCACTGCTGGGCAATGGCCTTCCTTTCTACTTATCCCGGTTTTGACCTGTCTCCCACCAGTTCCTATCATAGGCGTCAAGGTCATCTCGCCAATGCCGTCGAGGTTACGATATGACGTTAAACTGTCGTGCACTTTAAGTGTATTCTACCAAATTTAATATTTGTGCGGCCTAGTTTGGTCAACTGGTGCTAAGGAAGGGTATCAGTTTGGGGTGGCTGCGGATGAACATCTAGTATATATGTCAACGGTGGCGCCCACGAGCCGAGTTAGCAGGCTTACTGTCAGCTCACCAACACGCACTGGACGAGCGTGGTGAGTTAAACGTCCAAACCCCTCCAACATGAAACGAAAACGATCAATTTATTTTCATTTTATCTCTTGAAATGCCAAACCCCCAAAAGCCCCTTATTCATAAACGCGCTACAAACCTCAATTAGCTAATAATCCTTTGTCTTTATCTGTCATTTTGACTTTACATATACATAAGTCAAAATGACAGATAAAGTGTCAACACAGCGGGGTTGCAATAGTGCGTGTTTATGGTATTTATCTGCTAATAGTTACGATTCTCACTTAAACTTTTATAAATATAATATCCCGATTCCAGATTTTTTCATTTATATTTCAAGTCAGAACAAACTCGTACTAATAAATTGTTACGGAGACGTAACTTATAAGCAACCCCACCAGTCGACAGGGCAAAAGTGCGGAAAATGGTCGAGTGCAATAAATAAAAGCTACTCTTGGCTAATTGGGGGCTGGCGCATAAATCTGCGCTCGAGGCGAGGCGGTGGTGAAACATGTGCCAATCCAGCCAGGAAGAGAAGCTTTAGGTATTTTTTTATCTTCTTAGGAAAAGTTCACCTTTGACCTTTGACAATGTACTATGAAACAACTTGCTTCCTGACCCACTGGAAAACCTTTGGCGTTGACCACGACTGCCTTAGCAGTGTCACACTGACATATTCGAAAACGTCTGCGTAACTTACTTTGTACCTATACATCTCGCTCGCACTAATATTTGTTTATAGAGTCTGGCTACTGAAATATTACACAAATGTTTGGCGGGAAATTCAAAAAATCTTGGGCTGGTCACACTTTGTGTAGTAGGAATAGTAGTTTTGATACTAGAAAATATTTTTGATTTTCTGTGCAAACGTAAGGTACCTAAGGATATACTCGTACGTTAAATATACGTTGACGTGCACTCAAAGTCAACTCACATAATTTCTACCTCTATGTAAAGTACAGTCAACGATAAACACATAGTTAACACTTTCTCACCACTTATACCATTGTAACAAGGCGAAAAATGAAATGTAGTGTAAATAAAACCTAGCTCGATAATACCGTAATATTAATCCATCACCAAAAAAAATACATAAGTACTATGCCAAATATGCTAAATGCTAAGTATCAAAATATTTCTAGAGCACCAACCTCCTAATTTGTTTACATTTGTTTAGGAGTTGTAAACATTGCAGTTTTTCGTTATACAACGCTACACGTCGACTTCGCACATTGTCGTAATGATTTACGAGTTTAAATAATAGTTTGCGAACCTCACTCAGTATAGACATTTTTAATATTATTTAAAATAAATACCTCATAAACCGCAAACAATTTGCATGAATGACATGAATTGACAACTGACTTTTAGCTTTTTTTTTAAATCATAGACAATTGGTGATACAACAACGAAATATCTGTCCACAATTTTTGGCTAGCCAGACTCTAGCTAACGATTTATCAATATTATTAAAGTTATCATCTTAGCTTTGCGACGGTGATAACGTTAGAAACATAGAAACAATTGCCAATAGTGACAGTTACAAATACCAAGTTAATATTGAAAGTAGAATTTTGAATCTGCTGGTGTGATATTCTTTAAATGTAAATATTGTATGTACCCATACTTAGAGGAAAGAGATATAAAAGCACTCCTCGGGGCTTATTAGAAACCAACGCATAAATCAATGGCGCTAAAAGCTGTGGTGCCAACGCAAAGAAAGAATCACCAATCTAGGCCGAGCGTGCCAAGCTTGGTGTGAACATTTGGAAAATACATTCGAAACCATTCTAAATCTAAATTCAAACTAATGTTTAAGTTAGGAATAGTAGTTATTTGTTTTAAAAAGGAGCAAAGTTGATATCCAGATCTTCTAGCTACTGATCTACTGAAATTATAAATATGAAAGAATCTATGTTTTGATATAGGTACATTGTTTGTTCTTTTTTCACGCAAAAACGATTGAAGGGATTTCGATGAAATTTGGCACACATAAGGGTGATTTCGGGGTCGTGAGCCAGAACCACTTTTTCTGACTCTGTAAATGATCCACATTATCATATGGTAGTATTTGATTAAAATAGAATTAGTTAATTTTTTCTTATTCTTCCAGTAAAATTAATGTTATACAAAGTAATTATGGTCACCCTATGACTTTTGACATACGCTGTATGGAAAGCGACAAGACGTCACATTGAGTAGGGTGACCAAATTGTATGCAAAGAAGTTTTTTCCTACTTGTCATCTGGAAAAGAATCATCATTATTGGTGATAAACAATAATTAACAACATAATTAGGCTCATCTTTGAATTCTGTATGATGTCTGGCTCGCTTGCTCCACGACCCCGAAATCACCCTGTATAGTCAATAATATAAAAAGGGCACGTGGGACTTTTCATCTCAGAAATTACCTGTGGGTATATTAACCCTTTACCAGGCTAAGGGACATATATTTCCCACATACCGCACTTCAAACATGTGTTCTATTTTTGATGAGTTAGACTGACATTCGATTGTCATTTTTGAAATGTCAGCCTGGTAAAGGTTAACCCTGCAATTTAGTGTGAGAGTACTAAAAGAGGGTGGGTGGTAACTCCACCCTCTACGCGTGCAAGTACTTGCACGCGTACGAAAACACGCGTTGACGTGGAAACAGTCTCACCCGCGTAGCTTATCCTAAGAAAATAACAATATGTTTAGTTGTTGACATTGAGGCTAAACACAAAAAACTCATATTATGTTTTAACATCCGTATAATTAAAAAAATACACTTGATTTTCGAGTATTTTAGTAGCCAGCATTAGCGTTCTTTTCTCGATCATAAGATTACCTCAATGGCTGTATAAAATCTTTTCTCCATAGAATTTATGAAGAGGCCCAAATTAAACATTCAGTCTCCTGAAACGGCACATTTACGAGGTAATCCGCCGTATTAATCCCGCTTAATGTTGTCGCACACTTATCATCCTGCTACGACTATACTTTGTATCTTTAGGTATTTAAATAAAAGTAAACAAAATCTACCCTCAAATGGCTCCTTCAGCCAGTTGAGGGTAGATGAAAACATTAAATGATCAAAGTAGGTTAAAGTCAGGTCGTTCAGTGACTAATCCAGGCGGTTTTGTTTTTGGTTGGTTAACCAATAAATGTTATAACTACCCGAAAATGTACAAATTGTTTGTTTACTGTTTTTTAAATACCTGAAGATAGTGAAGATACAGACTATAGAGTTAGAGTAGTTAGACCAAGAAAAATCTGCAGAGATTTTGACAGTACGCGCACTGCCCGTGTTATTTATACGTCATAATTTCATAGAAGTTTGGTCTAACCCTACCTATTCCTTTTTACGTGGCTAACATCATCAACAAAGATCATACCTTTATTAATACCTTATTGACTACTTTATTGACAAATTAGATGGTTGAGGTGTCTTTTAACTAGCCATAAATCCGTAGATGTTTACAGGTTTCTGAAATCCTTTTCAACATAACTTTTAGTCTTCACTACATAACTTTGGGAACAAATCAATTTATTTTTATCAAATATTTGATTCGTGTTTTAAAGTAGTCACACTACTATATATAAAGTATAAACTGAAATAGATGTCATATATTTAAAAAAAAACGTGAATAAACCCTCCAGTGCCCGCCTTCACCACATCTATACATTGACTCGAATTGACTTCGCACCGATCACGTTTCAAGTTGACAAGTCTGCGATAACCTTAAGTCTGCTTGCAGGACAGCCTGTGTGTGCGACAAAGACGGAGCAACAGTAAAACCTTCCTTGATGTGATTAACTTGATTTACTGGCGGGTCATCCTGGTTTGATTTCAAATGCGGGTATTACTTGTACCTACATCCGTAGCTAAGATCACAATCGTTTAAACACAGGTACCAATCGAAAAATTCAATTAAACGGGGTGTTTGGAAACTTTTTTGCGCGTTATATGATATAAACAACGGTTGAGGTTAAACAAGTTACAGATGTAGTCTTCGAGCAACACCGGCTTCCGACACGTCGGAAGGGAGGGGCCCAAGCGATATCTTACCGTACAAATATTTCTGCCATTTTTTGCGGGGGGAAAGGTGCACACAGTCGCACTTCTCTCACACTTACATACAAAATCCAATCTGTAATGACGACACAAATACATAGAAAATAACACGTCAAAGACGAATCTTGCAAACCTCGATCTCTTTTTGTGTACGGATGAGTCACAAGTGTCACAACACGTACACTAACACATTTTCGTATATGTATTCTGAGAGATGAGATGTCGGATTTGTCGCTCGACCGATCAGCAATTTGTACTGGGCGAGCAAAATCGATAAATCCAACAATTACATGAGACTAAAATATCATAATTGTGTTTAACTGTAATTAAATGTATGATCTGTAAAAAAAATATTACATGTGAAATGTAACACCTTCTTTTTGTAAATTTGATGTCTCCGACCTCTTTTTACAACAAGAAGAATTAAGAAGAATTTAAGAATTAAATCTGTTTATTTCAAAAAAAATATTAATAGCATTACAATTTCTTAAACCTAGTTACAATCTTTGATATTTAAGATTTTATTTACTAGGTAGTGTGGGGGACTTAATCCCTAGTCTTAAATTCTAATATTTATTATCATTAACATTATGTATTTATGTATGTGTATGTGTATATGTATTATATTTATGTGCTTACTTAACTATTAATTATTCTTGTACTATGGTATTCAGTTCTTTTTTTATTATATACTTAATCTTATTAGGCTTATTAGTTATTTCTAGTAATACTCTATTAGGAAAGTTGTTTAGAATAGTAGGTAAGTATGAATTCCAAACTCTATTGCCATATTCATTATTTGTTTTAGGGACTATAAACTGAGGTTCATTGGGTAATTGTCTGAGGTTGGTCGGTCTATGGTATCTATCCAGCTTTCCTAATAAGTCTTTGTATTCAAGAATCACAGCCAGTTTTACTTTATTAAATATGCTAAGTACTCTACAATATTGAAACAGTTTATCATAGTTATGCTTATATTTTTGCTTAATTTTTAATGGAACTATGGTTTTTAGTATTCTTATTTGTATATTATAAATTTTTTGTAGGTACGTATTGTATGTTCGTCCATAGCTAGATATCCCGTAGTTAATTGCGGAATCTGCTAGGGCCATATATAGCAAGCGGAGTGTGTTGTATGGCATTTTATATTTGAGTATACTTAAATTACTAAGTATTGCCCTCAGTTTATTACACACATGGTCAATGTGAGGCCACAGATTAATAAATAGTTACTACGTAACAGATACTTCATTCCCAAACAAAAGCGAAAATACCTACGCTATAATAGCCTACAAAACCTTAATAATAATACCTGCTGCTCAGGACAAGAAGAAATGTACCATAAGTACGCGCACAAAGAGTCGAGACTGTGTTGCCCGCCGTGCGAGTCACGTTCTAACGCGTCATCGTAAGAATGCGCTAGGGTTGTAGGCATCTACCTATGATGATTATTGTAATAAAACGAATGTTGCGGATCAACCATATTTTTTATTAGTCAATCAAATATGTTTTAGTTTTATATAATGATTTATATTTTTTTCCCTTCTCGGAATTCTCTGTTATTAAATTTTATAGTTGTAAATATCCTAAATTGCGTAAATAATTTTAATAAATACTCAGGAGCAAAGCAACGGAAAATCAACGGTTTTGAAAGTTGTAATACGGTGCTACCAGGCCGATTAATTATTACGTCGTCAAAATTATTTAAAAATACTTTTTCTAACCCTTCAATATAATTCTTAAACGTTTCAGGTGGGACCTTTAGCCCGCCATAAAAAGAAGAATCTTTATTATAGGCTTTTTCCTTTGTTTGACTTTTACACCCATTTACTGCACAATAATTACGTGGTTTCGGCATTTCGAAGCGTAAGCGCGGGAAACGTGCGGTGCGAGCGTTCAGGCGGGCGTTCGGCGGCCCTCTGTCGGTTGTATCGTCGACGATACGCCGAGCGGTAGGCATATAGCGCGTGGCCTTGAGCGTGTGACGGAGGCCTGGTGAGGCCCCCAGTTGAATTTGCTGTCAATTTTTAGACCAAGGTAAGTATGGTTTTCAACTATCTCTAACGACTCACAATTGCAGCTTGATAACCGAGAGTGCATACACGAATGTTCGTGGGCTATTATTCTAGGAGTTGTGGTAACCTTAATATATGGTGAGTGGATATACATAACTTTAGTCTTTTTATAGTTAAGGGATAGCCCAACATCATGTGCCCATTTACATAATTTATCAAATTCGCTTTGCATTTGACACTCTGCGATCTTTATATTAGTGTTTGATGTTATAAGGCAAGTGTCGTCAGCAAATTGGTATACAGAGGCGGATCGGAATAAGTTACACATATCATTTACATATATTAGATATTCTGTAGGCCCTAATATGGATCCTTGTGCTGTCCCATGAAAAGATTGTAATAGTTCGCTTTGCTCTCCTGCTATATTGACTGTGTTATATCTTTCTAGGTGGTAGCTTTTAAACCAGTTTAGTGTTGGCCCCTGTATACCATTTTGCTGGAACTTTTCGTATAGAATTTGATGATTCAGGGTATCAAATGCTTTGCTGAAATCAATTAGTACTATTATTACATGTTTCCTGTCACTTAGGTGTTTATTTATCTCATCAGTGAATTGTGCCAATAATTGTGTTGTACTTTTGCCTTTTTGAAAGCCGAATTGTCGCTCATGAATTATGTTGTTACTTGATAAGAAATCATTAACTTTTTTTCCTATATATTTTTCAATTATTTTATCTACTATGGAGAGTATTGTAATTGGTCTATAATTGTTAGTGTCCGTATAGCTTCCTTTTTTGTGTATGGGTCGGATTAATCCAACTTTTAATTTATCTGGATATGTAGAATAGCATATGCACTGGTTTGTTAGATGTGTAAGTACTGGTGTTATCTCTTTAGTAATAAATTTAATATCTCCTGCTCTTAATTTATCAAATCCTGCACTTTTGTGTTCATTGATGTTACTAATAATTTTGTCCATTGTATGTTCGTTAATTTTGTTAATTTTTAAGGTTACCTTAGGGGTATTAGTATATGTACTCTTATCAAGCAACGACACACCGCATGAGCTCAATACCTTTTCTACATTGCTTTCAAAGTCACGAGCAAATTTGTTAGAAAGATCTTTAGCTTTCATTTTAAATGACTTAATTAACATATCGTCAACAGCTTTGACTAATCTGCCCGTTAACCTGTTAATGATTTCCCACATTTTTTTCGAGTTTTTATAATTATCGCATATTTCTTTTTTTGTATAGTTATTTCTAGCTTTACTCATAAGTCTATTAGTTTTATTTCTGTATCTCTTATATACTAGTTCATTTTGTTTATTGGTTGTATCCTTAAGGTGTATATGTAATAGTTTATTTTTGGTACGGGACATTTCTATTAACTTATCAGATAACCAGTTACAATTATTTACAGTTCTGTTTACAATGGGTCTCTCTATCGTGCATAATTCATATATCATATTAAATTTACTAGCCATGTATTCATATATGTCATTGGGATTTTGTATGTTAAAGACTGGCGTCCAGTCAACTTTGGCAAGTTCCTGTCTCACTAAACAGTTATCAATTTTATTGTACACTAGAACAAAAAACCGAGCAATTAGGCATTTTTTCTCCTGCTGTGTTCACGCGCGCGTTTGGACTCAGTCTAGTGAAAAATCCGAGCGCAACTAGTTTTATTACCCGCGCTAGATCAGTTGATCTTGTACCTAGGCAGAGGGGAAATAGTGCGAATGCCGCCTCCCTTCCGTGTTGCTCGAAGGATGTAGTGCATAATTGTTTACAGTACATATGGCCCTATTTTCCCGCACTAGTGCGTAAAATAGCACTTTTCGTGTGTATGTCAAAAGTTTAAAGGGCTATATTATTATGTACTGTAAAACGTTGTATATACGATACACGTGCGAATAGGTAATTTGCAACTCGTGTCGATTTAAAACACTCCCTTCGGTCGTGTTTTAATTTATCGCCACTCGTTTCGAATGTCCTCTTTTCCGCACTTGTATCGTAAATAAATATTTCCATCGTATTTTCTTGAAACGTTCATATTTGTCATGCCACTTCAGTCAATCTCAGTACTATTTGTACCAAGAATGACTAAAATAGTAAGAAACACTTTCGTACGTTTCTGTGAAAATACGATGGAAAATAATACTACGTGTAGATTATTTGTTCATGTTGATTTAACCTAATATTATACGAGTACATTATTTTACCACTACCACACCCTATTTAACCCAAAACAAAACACCAAAGCTTAGTCCCCTCATCTTCACAACCCATATCCGCAGCAATAAATAAATAAATTAGTGTTGCCATTTGTGTCCTCGGATGACCACAAAGTTGCCTTGAGGGCACACGGGGGGTGAATATACGAAAGTTACGGGTTTCGCACTAATGTCCAGTTTTGTGGCATAGTTGTGGTGAAAGCAGTAAGTTAGTAAGTTAAATTGTGTTTTGATTACACCGTGATGCAGGTATTCAAGTCTCAAAAGTTTCACGGCGTCAGTAATAAAATTATTGAATATATCTTTGATAATATATCTTATTGTATAAAGCAGTAAGTTAAATTGTATTTTGATTACACCGTGATGAGGTATTCATTTTTTTCATTCATTCTTTTAAAATTATGGCTTCAGCCCATTGGGGCTATGTCGCCAGTGTCAAGGTCGTAGTAGCAGGGTAAAACGATTGAAATTGTACGGTTAGTACAAGACAGTGTACGGTGATTTAGCTCTTGTAAAGCGATAGCGGGCTTTACAAGAAACATGTGGACAACCGGCCGTTGACTCCAAAATGATGGTTAAACGTGCTTCAAGATAAATTCTCCATTCACTGCACACTACCACATTAGTTTACTGTATAATAGGCTATCGATATTACACTTTAAACTATATTAATGAGCAAAAAACAAAGCAATTGATCCCGACGCGTGACCATCAAGATGGCGCTCGAACCGGAAGTCCCTGATGAGGTATTCAAGTCTCAAAAGTTTCACGGCGTCAGTAATAAAATTATTGATATAATATATGTTTGATAAGATCTCTTATTGTATAAAGCAGTAAGTTAGTAAGTTATCTTGTGTTTTGATTACACCGTGACGCAGGTATTCAAGTCTCAACAGTTTCACTTTTAAAGACGCTGAGCAATAAAATTATTGATATATGTTTGATAATAAATCTCATTGTAAATATATAGAAGTTGTGGTATTACTGTAAAAGAAGGTCAACAGGGGCCCATTTCTCGAACGGTATTAGACTAACACAGTACACAGGGATTACACACGAGAACGTCAAATCGTATGGGTTACCATGGCAACACTCTAAGGGCCACTTGCACCATCCCACTAACCAGGGGTTAAGCGGTTAAACCGTTAACCCGGTCTCAAATTGTACTGGTAGCCATGGTAACTCCAGGTTTAACCCCGGGTTAGTGAATGGTGCAAGTGGCCCTAAGAATATTAGACTAATACCGTTCGAGAAATGGGCCCCAGAGGTACGCCCACAGTGTCACACTAATAAAATGATCTAAAAAGAGACTACGACCTATAATACAAGTTACAAGCTTTTGTAAAATCCGAGGCCAATTATACAATTTTTGACAATCTGCCTAGACATGATTTAGACATATAAATAGATTATTATTATTATATTATGATAGTAGCATGTGTCTTCTTTAAGCATATATTATGTTTACACATTTAAATCACATGTCATAAAAATTATGAATGATAGATCTACTCTAGACCTGCGTTAAGAGTGGCCGTTTTCTCTATTATTGGCCACTTTTAAATATTTTTCATGGTAACTATTAGGTGACTTGCCAACTTCAGAGGAAGTCAAACTATTTATTTTCTTACTACTCTGAACTATACTGTGGCAAACGTAATATCTAGATATTACGTGGGGCGTGCAAAATGCATTAACGCGACAAAAACAGATCTCCAGGGAAGAGGGAAGGAAACGGCTAATTATTGAGGCGTTGGGGGTATCAAAAGTTAAATGCAGTAGCCGTAATAAAGCTAATTCCTTGCTCGAGGAAAATTGCAGTAGATGAATTCTCTTGACGCTGCCGGCAGGGAGCGAAATTGCTGTGGGCAGTTTTTTCCGTGGGCATCGAGTAATGGGCATCATTAGTATTGATGCTGTAATGAGTGAAGTGGGTACCTAACTCGAGATGCAATAAATAAATGCAGGTTAGATATTTTATCATAGTTAATTATTGAGGCGTTGTGGGTATCAAAAGTTAAATGCAGTAGCCGTAATAAAGCTAATTCCGTGCTCGAGGAAAATTGCAGTAGATGAATTCTCTTGACGCTGCCGGCGTGTTACGAAATTGCTGTTGGCAGTTTTTTCCGTGGACATCGAGTAATGGGCATCATTGATGTGGGTAACATACTTTATGGAGGATGATTAGGTAACAATCTGTTGTAAAAATATAAATTTAAAAACAATCCTCCAAGGATTTCAACAGCGACCGGTGGATGTTCATTCTAATCGGTTCACTGTCCTAATTTAACCAAGCGATCCGATAAGTAAGAATATTTTTTCTTTGCTAAATATAAATAAGCCATTTATAACTTTACATTTTCTTCTATTTAGGTGTATACCTGTATAGTAAAGAGTATGTATTTGTATTTGTAATGAATCAATTAATAAAAAATCTGGTAGGTAAATATTTTTTCACAAAACACTGTACGTTGCCTAAAATTAATACTTATTTGAAGAAAATTTATATTTAGTCACCATTTAATATTAAATTTGCCAGGATCGTAGCAAGTGGAAATCCATGGTCTCTGCCTACCCCTCCGGAAATAGGCGTGATTATATATGTATGTATGTATGTATGAATGTTAATATTTAAAATTAAGCCACCAAAGAGGTTTTTGCAGTATCATCGCTAACCGTTATTCAACCACATATTATAACAAAATGTCTCGATTTACAAAAAATTGGCCGTAATATAAAATCGCTCAATACAGTACTAAAAACTAAAGACGCCCATATAAAAATATGAGGGTACACGACATATGGTGCTCCTAGCCAGAATACGAAAGTAACTTTGAAGAAAATGCTTGCTTACCTCAATCTAAACTTTTTCTATAAGGCAAGATGGATTTTATGCTAAATTCCCAAGTAAAGGCATTTCTTAATATTTCTGAAAGTATTATAAGATAAGAAATTAACTTGATAATATATTTAAGATTTGTTTCAAATATTATTCAGAAAATACACTTTAAGATATCTAGTTTTGAAACTACACTGGTAATCAGTATGCCTTAACGGGCTTACTGATTACCAGTTCGCCGGATGGTATCAGTTAAACGCAAAAGGTGACAGTTCCGAACAACCGACAGACTGATATCGTCCGGCGAACTGGTAATCTATGGGCCCCTTTAAAAGTCCTATAAACGCACATCCAGAATTGAAACTGTGTTGCGATAGTTGTAATAAAATGGTTACCCCCTTTGCGTGTATCCCTTAACGTGTATCTGGGGGCACGGTAGTGCCCCCGCCAAGACGAGCAAAGCGAAGCGCAAGGGCACTACCTACCTTTTCTCGAAGCGCTTCGTCGTTTTTTTGAACCCTCATAACTTGGGTTTGGATTATACCAGATAAACAACATTTTCTGGATATGATGTCAATAGTGGATTTATTAAGTATAAAAAATTTCAATTGCATAGCTTCGTTACTCCAAGAACTATTGTATTATAAAAAATAATGAATAGTGAATACATTTTTCACCTTACCTCAAGCCACATATTTTGACTATGGTGTAGAGTTTGTGAAGTTAGGGCTTGTAGAGTTAGAAGCTTGGCTCTACAAGAGATCTGAGCCTCTACCATCAGTTTTGACATTGACATAACGCTCACGTCTAGGTAATTTACTTTCTGTACATCTCGCTTGCACTAATATGCGAGTACGAGCGAGATGCATAGAAAGTAAGTTACGTAGAAATAACATAAAAAGGGGAATTTATTAGTAAATTGAGCTTTTTGTGATATATGTTAGTCAAGATTGTATTTATCGTAGTATTTCTGTCATCATCAAACATATTTCATATCATTGTTCCATAGATGGAGGAACAGATAAGTAATAAAGATCTTATGTTAACCGTATTATGACCCAAAAAAAAAAGGAATAGTGATAAACTCACCGTCTCGGGCGAGGCTCGAACTCCGCCCATCGCTCTACCAACTGAGCTACCGAGACTCCCTTGACAGCGAATATTACATGAAAAATATGGTGCATATTATATTTTATTATACTTTCCAACCTTGGAAATTGATTAAATATGTAGCCTATGCGGACTAATAAAGACAAATAGATTATTTTTTTTATCAAAATAAGCTCTGTACCTATAGTTTAGATACAATTGTAGTAACACGAAACAAACATACATACCTGCATAAATAAATAAAATATTTGCCGAAGTCGGTTAAAACCAGCCTGCAAATGGCAAAGTGCTTTTAAAATTAAAAACTCATTTCTCGCTGTTTGGTTTTCCGTATGAAACAATAAAAATAGTTTTTATTGTGTAACTATGCATGCAAAAGTTACATGCGGAGTTTTAAATTATTTGTTCGAGAATGGGAGTTGAATGCAGTTAAAGTAAGCGTGGAAAAAGTTTTGGTTTATTTTTTAACCTATTTAAGCGCCACTTGCACCATCCCTCTTACCCGGGGTCAACCGGTTAAACCGTTAACCCAGTGTCCTAACTGGTAACCATGGGAAAGGTTTAACCGGTTACCCCGGGTTAGTGGGATGGTGCAAGTAGCCCTTAGAAATGAAAAGCTGTTTTTAAACTTAAAAAAGCTTTCCATTACCACTAAAGACAAATTTAATTTTTACCTCAACAACTCGGGAATTTTTACCGGGTCTCTATTGTTTCCCAAATAGTTTTAAGTCATAATGTATTGTTTGTCCGAATTTTGTTAGTCATAATTGGTTTTTCTCAGAAACGCGTAACTTTTTAGGATTGCCATAAAACAAACCTAACCTAACCTAACCTATCTATAGAATAACCTTACGAAAATCCTGAAAAGTTAACGGTTTCAGTTTTATGACTAACGATAATATGACAAACAATATATTATGACTTTAAACTTCATGGGAAACAAAGGGCCCATTTTTACCACGTGCAAGTGGATACGCATCAGGTGCAGGCCTTTAAGCGTCACAAAATACAGTCAGTTGACAGATAGATAGACAGGTTAGCACCTTTTAAGTACAGAACCCTAAAGACACTTCCACAGTTTTGAGGTAAAAATTACTTAAATGTGTCTTTTATAGTAAAGGAAAGCTTTTTAAATTTTATATACAGCTCTTTATTTATTTAAATACAAGAAAAAAATTTAACCAAAACTTTTTGCGCGCGTATATTAAATGCATTCAACTGTTATAATTTATATTATACCCACAGATCCTTATGAGAGTTATGAGAGACGGCACACCGCTTACACGGCTAGCGTGGCCTTCCTACAAAAAAAGTAAAAAACTTAAAAATATATATAAAAGTTTTCTTTATTACTTAGTGACTTAAGGGGCCCACTGATTAACAGTCCGCCGGACGGTATCGGCCTGTCAGTTAGAACAAAATTTTGACAGTTCCGAACAACTGACAGGCCGATACCGTCCGGCGGACTGTTAATCAGTGGGCCCCTTTAAGTACATAGGTACTAGAATAAGACTGAAATGAAACTTAAAATTTTACATTACAATAGGAGCTCACTGAATAACTCATGACATGCCGCCATGCATATTCGATTCGTTTTGTGGTTGAGCAACAATAAAGGCATAAATACAGTTGTTCCAATATTTGAGCGCAAAGTTTAAGTTTGCTCACGCTGCAAATGTATGGGCGCAAATAGTGATTAACATAACGAATTGTTTGCTAATAGCGAGTTGGGTTCAAGGATTTCGTATTTGTCATTTCTATTTTGTTACAACCGTTATTGGTAACTTTAACATTATGTTATGGTTAAGATTAATTGATTGTATAATATTGTGTTAAACTTAAAACTAACGGCTCGATTCGGAAAATGAATTAGATTTCTACTAGACTTCAACAAGTTACGATACGGATAATTTAAAGATATTTGTAAGATAGATATGTCAAATTTGACGTTTCCGCGATTCTGGAGGTCCTCTTGAACGATTTCGACAAGTTATGACTTAGATATCCAAGTCACATCTAGTCGATATCTAATGTAGATCTAGTTGGTCTCTAAATCGTCTCAAGATCTTGTGATTATCTCGGAATCCGAATAGGCCATGTCTTGCTTAGCCTTTAACAGGTAATGTAGATGACGCTGCCTGCCTGCACTGCCAGCAACCCGCTAGGCTGGTTCTATTTTGCTACAAAGCGGAAAACACGTGTTATTGGCTACGCTCGGTGGTGGTACAGCGGTTGTGAAAAGTTGACGTTTGAATATAGTATTCATATACCCTAAAGTACCTACCATCAGGTTCGGCTGCCAAATTGGAGGGCGTGATTTTCTCTTTGACTTTACACTGTTTAATACCATTGTTATCTAATCAATTCACTGTCAGTAGTAATGTCATTTCTAGTATCATTACTTTGACATAACTCCAATACTGACGGAAATTATTTATATAAACTTCATTGCTTGCCGTCATTCCTTCATGACAATCCCTACACTATCACTAAAAACGTCATTCCTTCAAAGTACTTAATGTCAGTATTCATGATAGTGTCCGGTCCATATTAGGTAGGCTTTGGATATGCTTAAGTAATGATTAAAAAACCGCATGTGTTAGATAAATGAATAGATTTTTTTTAAATATTAAATATATTTAAAACTCAAAATTGATAGTGAATATTATTTTCAAGGTAAAACATGTCAGGAAGTTATTTATTTACCTTGATTCATAATTATGTAAAACTGCTAAATCAATCACTGGATACTATTTAAGTTATAAGTAAGATATATAAAATAATAAACAGATGTAATTGAAAATAAAACTGTTTTATTAAATGAAATAATCCAATTTATTCACCTTATCATCAACAACTTCTAAACACAATCACTATTAGTTTATAATTCAGTAAGAGATGATTTAATTAATCATTAATTAATTAATCCATCTAATTAATCAAGTAAGTACATAATTATTACAATAATTACCAACATAGTATTTACTTAACTTTCAATATTCCTTTGGCGATGATTAACTCAGTGCTGCAGGGCAAAGCAGAATGTAGAATGCTCAAAGCAGAATGCAGAATGATCAGTAATGGATGGGTCGGTCCCTTTTATACCAATTTCTACCTGGGAACTGGTTGATCATGCCACTTGTCATTCGATAAGTGACGTCACAGAAGTAGTTTCTCATGTACCTCGTCCATTTATCGAATCATGCAGAATAAAACTATTAGAATATATTTTCAATAAACATAATTATTAATCAGTAATATTAATTCAAAATATAATTACTTCAAAGTAGTTTACAAATTTAAGTAGTAAGTTAACAGACTTACTGTTTCTCTTGTCAACGGTGGTTTCGTATCGTACCTACCCACATAAATAGCAAATTCTGTAAAATTCACGTAATGTTGTGTTAAGTGTTTAAATAGTGTAATATATTATCAACATTGAACGTCAAAGAGAAACAGGTCAGTTTTATACGTAATACAATTTGTACATAGAATAACAATATTCTAATACGGCCATACTGACGTATACTTCGTTCTCGAAGTACACAATTAATCAATAATCTTAATAATAATAAAAAAAACACCATAGCATAATCATAGGATAGTGATTGATTAAAATAATATTAACTTTGACCACTTGCCAGATATCTAGACATGTTTGTCCCATTCACCCGCTGCTAATGAAATGAACAAACACCAAACAAATGGCCGACCAGCGGAGTGCTTTAACTAACTCAACACTTTGCCAATCATCTAGACATGTCAATCTCATTCACTCGCTGCTAGTGAGACAGAAAAACACCAAATGAAAGGCCGACCAGCGAAAGTGTTCAACTTCATCGCTACAAATCCAATAAAAAATAATCAATCAATGAATAACTTTAATCAATCACTTTTAAGTGATTTTGACCAATAAATATTAACTATTCAAATATAGAGTAACATAATATTTACCTACAAAACATAAAGATCGTTCGGCCAATCTGACGTATCATTGCACATTGTGTTAAACATATTAATTACAGTTGCTACACATCTTTCTACTTGACCATAGCTTCGTGGTACACCAGGACTCTGCTCCACTGTCGCTTTTAGCGGGTTAAAGGTAGGCAAAGCGATGTCCTTGTCTCTTCTGCGAGCACCGGAGACAGCTTTCAGAAGGCTTCACACAGCTTCCAAATTCGTCTGAAATTATATAAGTATATATGTAGTGTAGCTGGATACAATCCCACTTCTGATGTTAGATAAATGAATAGATTTTTTTTAAATATTAAATATATTTAAAACTCAAAATTGATAGTGAATATTATTTTCAAGGTAAAACATGTCAGGAAGTTATTTATTTACCTTGATTCATAATTATGTAAAACTGCTAAATCAATCACTGGATACTATTTAAGTTATAAGTAAGATATATAAAATAATAAACAGATGTAATTGAAAATAAAACTGTTTTATTAAATGAAATAATCCAATTTATTCACCTTATCATCAACAACTTCTAAACACAATCACTATTAGTTTATAATTCAGTAAGAGATGATTTAATTAATCATTAATTAATTAATCCATCTAATTAATCAAGTAAGTACATAATTATTACAATAATTACCAACATAGTATTTACTTAACTTTCAATATTCCTTTGGCGATGATTAACTCAGTGCTGCAGGGCAAAGCAGAATGTAGAATGCTCAAAGCAGAATGCAGAATGATCAGTAATGGATGGGTCGGTCCCTTTTATACCAATTTCTACCTGGGAACTGGTTGATCATGCCACTTGTCATTCGATAAGTGACGTCACAGAAGTAGTTTCTCATGTACCTCGTCCATTTATCGAATCATGCAGAATAAAACTATTAGAATATATTTTCAATAAACATAATTATTAATCAGTAATATTAATTCAAAATATAATTACTTCAAAGTAGTTTACAAATTTAAGTAGTAAGTTAACAGACTTACTGTTTCTCTTGTCAACGGTGGTTTCGTATCGTACCTACCCACATAAATAGCAAATTATGTAAAATTCACGTAATGTTGTGTTAAGTGTTTAAATAGTGTAATATATTATCAACATTGAACGTCAAAGAGAAACAGGTCAGTTTTATACGTAATACAATTTGTACATAGAATAACAATATTCTAATACATGCATTCGATACTAATCATCAGTTTGTGTCAATCGGCCGTCAAAATGACTTTATTCATTGGTGAATTATTTTTGTAGAACACTTCACTTTTGACCTGTCTGTAACTGCATACAATAGTACACAGGATTATATTATGTACATACCTAATGAAACCTGAATGCTATAATGACATCCTCATCCGCTTGTTTCAAACATACTAAGCAGACATTTCTCGAAGCCTCCGCCTTTACAAAGCGCTACAATATTTGCATACAAAGCCAATGCTTGTTCGACAATTCACACAGTCTACCGAATAATAACAATAACCTAAAACCTAGTAGTTCTGGCCACAGTATGGCCATCTGTTATATTTTAAAAGTAAAGTCAATATGGGGAAATAGGGATATAAAATTTTTGGGAGACTGTCATAGGAGACAGCCCCAATAGAATCCTGGGCATTGTTTCTGAAACGTGGGACAGCCCCCTAATGAGGCACTGGCTCGGTCTGCATGCGCCAGTTCCGTATGTACCGGGTCATAGGTTAAGTTAGTTTTGTTTTATTTATTTTTAAATTTTAATGTATTATTAGGTTTATATGATGTTAACCCTAATTTTAAGTTTAGTAATAATGATACTAACTAGGGATGTACCGACTAGTCGCCGACTAGTCGGGAAAGCCGACTATCCGGCCACATTTGTAGTCGGCGATTAGTCGGCGACTAGTCGGCAAAAATGGCCGATTAGTCGGCACTTTATTAGTGAAATAAAAACAGAAAAAAAGAAATCAACAGTCAATATTTACCATATGTTTTATGTTTATTTTACTAAAATACATATTCAGGATGCATACGAAAACTTTTGTTCATATAATTGACCGGTTGAACGTTATCGTATGTTGGTGGGCTGGTGTTTACCTCTGCAGGTCGATCTTAACTGATTCTTGTGTAATTTCATGTGCAAGTTCGATAGTTATTTTTTTATTATTATTCAGTTTTTGTTTTTTTTTTTATGGTGAAGCCATGAGGAACTATTAATGTTATTGCAAAATTTAAGGACTTAGTCAGGGCACGTTGCTCATAAAGACGCTGACCACAGGGGATAGGTTCTTAACTGGCGACTACGTACCGTCAACGGTAAAAATATGGGTGTAGACAACTTACTCAAAAATATGTCCCATAGTTCTTAATTCACTGACATAAGAGTTATGGGACATATTTTTGAAATGATTTGTACACCCATATTTTTACCGTTGACTGTACGGGAAATAGAGCCTTGGAAATATCTCCTACAAGCTGTACTGACGGTCTGCTCAGGAATGCAAAATAAAAGAACTAAAGACAGAAATTGAACGAGGATTCTTGTGATAGGTCTTTGAACCTGTAGAGAACACCTTTTAGCCAAGCTAAATTATGATGAATAGCGCAACTAAAGGAGCAAAACTATTGTTTTTCACCTGAACTTATACGAAACTAATGATCTGGCCGATTAGCCGACTAGTCGGCCGACTAATCGGCCATTCGAGCGCCGATTAGTCGGCTAGTCGGCCAAATCAATAGTCGGTACATCACTAATACTAACCCCAATGGACCTAAAGTCTGAAATAAATGATTTTTATTTTATTTATTTATAGGGCAAGAACTCTTGTATTTGTAAACGATCGTCAATCAGACACACGGCCCCATTCGAACTTTAAGACACGTTAAAATAGATATAGAAACGATATTATGGATTAGATAGTTCAATTCAAACAAAAACATCACTTTTGATACTGACACATCTAATCGATATCGTTTCTAGATCTAATTGACGTGTCTTAAAATTCGAATCGGGCAGACAGTCAGAAAGAAAGAGCTTCGCTTCTTCTGCTCTACCGATCTTTTGTAAGTAGAGTATGTGCACAAACGCAAGAGTTAGAAGCAATTTTGAGTTTTTTTAATCCCGTGAATTTTGTTATTGAACGATACTTACTGATAAAATATGTTTATTGCGCTTACTTTACTCTGAAACTGAAGTTAACAGAACCTGTTTGTACGGTCGACATATTACTTTGCTTTTACTGACATCCTTAAGTTATGTATAATATTACGGATGAACGGAGACAGCGAAGGGCTGTTGTTTTCCGATGACTTTAAAAATGAACAAAACATATTTTTCAGTAAAAAAGCAAACAATAATAAAATAATTGAACAAAATAGCAAAAACTTTTTATAGGTAGAGATTTTGGTAACTTTTTCAAATTATTTGTAAAAGTTTCTAGCAGATATTTTCGAAATTCGAAAAAAATTCGAAATAAATTATATTTTATTCTGCGACTAAGCATAAACATGAATGGTTTATGCTGCACAAAATATTAATAATAATATCCCAACTAGCAAATCTATGTGCTATAAAAGTTGAGAGCACGTTTTTATTTTCGCTTTTTGGTGCTATAAACGGTGTAAAAACAGTCGAGTAAAAGTCCTGTAAGCGTTTACTCAACGCGAAAAGGCGCACTTATACAGACTAAAAGTGTTATAAAAATCGAGTAAGCGCTGTATAAGAAGCAAATCGATGCTGTAAGAGTTGAGTAAAAGTGGATAAAAGCACATTTAGTGTTTTAATAGCAACGATAGTGCTTTTACTCGACTATTTGTTCTATAAACATTAGCAATTTACTATTACTCAGTAAAAGTGTTCTATAAAAGCAGCCGCACTGCTTTTTCTCAGCAAAAATGTTTCGTAAAGGTAGCCGGATTGCTTTTACTCGGCATTTTAAATGTGTACGAGTGCAGTAAATGCTTTTATTCAACTAATATGTGCTAAAAACGATCTCAGGTAAGCGATTATATTTCAATTATTTGATTAAGTTTGAGGCCTAATCGTCTTCACGTGTCTAATAAAACAAAAAGGTACTTAAGTATTTTTTACTGCTGTCATCCATGACATTTATTTTTACCGTGATTGTGTACATAAGTTTTTACTGTCTATAAGTACACGTAATACAGTAAAACCCAGCGCGAAAAATACTTTATTGATAAAACCAAAGGCACTGGTTCATATATATTCATGGGCCGCCTATTTTCTTAAATTTCAATAAAAAAATATTAATAAAAATAAGTAAAAATTTGCTTACACGATCTAGTTTCTGTTATATCTCATTAATTCGACTATAAGTCGAGTAACTGCGTTTACTGCTACACTTATAGCACATGATGTCGCCATGTTTATGGATTTATAGTCCGATGGCCGACTGCATGAAACCCTACCTGATAAAAAAATTGAAAAATCCTACTCTGTAGGGGTAGCTGACTTTTAGCAGCTTCAACTGCTTGGTCGGCCGTGGCTTAACTTGGCAAATTTTGCGCAAATGGCAAAAAAGTGGTACAAATATTCATCAAAAAAACAAAAGTGGTCAGCTACATCCTGTGTTGGCAGGTTCCTGTGTCCGACCGAATTTGTGGTACCAAGTGAGCTACAATTTACCTCATCGAAAAATAGAATGTCACTTGTATGGTAGGATAGCTGCCATTGACTTTTTTTTAATGCGGACGGACTGAAAACGCTGTCAGGCTAAGGTGAGGCCGACCAAGACATATGTCAACAAATTTAATGTAGGTATTACAATCAGTTGTTTTGATTCTATTTTTCGATGAGGTAAATTGTAGCTGTCACGTGGTACCACAAATTCGGTCGGACACAAGAACCTGCCAACACAGGATGTAGCTGACCGGTTTTGTTTTGCTGTCCTCAAAGGCAGCTATCCTACCATGCAAGTTTCATTCTATTATACGATGGGGTTTTTTTTATGAATTGTTGTGCCACTATTTTGCCATTAGCGCAAACTTTTCCAGATTAAGCCGCAGCCGACCAAGAACAGTTGATGCTACTAAAAGTCAGCTACCCCTACAGAGTAGGATTATTCTATTTTTTTGTCAGGTAGGGTTTCATGCAGTTGGCCACCGGACTATATTGAAACGTCAACATGGCTGACTTGTGCTGTTAATGTAGTTCAAAACTCTTTAAAAGTACTCTAAGTTGAATACATTTTGAATAAAACCTGTAAATACTCTTCATCTCCTATAACAGCGGTTTGAACCCCATTACCCGAATTATGATATAAGCGCGCTGTTACAGCAGCATTGTTGCCAAATGGTTATTTGATTGCTTTTAATAGGCTTTTATAGCAACAGAGAAGAGAGTTAAGTAACAGTTGTATTAAAGCGCCTTATTCAGACAATTAGCTAATCTATAGCTGTTATATGATTTTAATAGAACAATTATGCTGAATAAAAGTGATTTAGTAGCGCTAACTCAGCATTTATTAAAAGGTGGAATAAAAGTGCTAAAAGATAGTGCTATAAACGTTTATACTACATGATTATAGCACTAATTAGCGAAAATTGCTAAATAGTCGAGTTAACCGCTATTATACGATATATTGGTGCTTCAACAACCGTAACTCGGCTGTTATACGATTACAGGCTGAGTAAATCAATTCTTATACGACTATTTTGCTAGTTGGGATATGTATTCAAACCAGGACTCTGTATTTTTTTATTATTGCTTTATATTTTGTTGCACTAGCATGGAATATTGAATAATATAGAGAAAAATAATTACAGCAACAAAAAATGAAAACAAAAAACTAAAAATTCTTATAATGGATAAGTGAACACTTTAAATGAGTTTTTTCTTATGAATGGGCTTACTCATGGCCACAGACTAGCTGAGGCGTAGACGTGGCCTACGATGGAGCGAGCTCGCCCAGAAGGTTGTCGGGTTATAAGAACACGGACAAGACGCAAGAAGGAATTCCATTCCTTGGCAGTGCGCATAAGGAAAGTAGAAGCAAAGCGCTTCGTGCGAATTGGTGGAGTATCTACCAAGTAAGGATGGAAACCGGCCGTGCGTCTAAAAGTCCGATGGTAGTTTACTTCATAAGCTTGAACTTTATAATTTTTTTTCACAAGAGTTAGTATTGTGTTATCTTTTTACTAAGCCAAGGGTTGCAAAACTGCTGAACAGTTTGACTGCATAGTTAATTGTAGCTAATAACTAGTTAGTTGTAGTTACATGCATGTAGGTAGTTACGTAAACTAGTTGCTCCGTGAGCCGTAGACCTCAGGTATTCCATGGCTTTGCTATTTAAAAAAAATCTCGTAGCTGAAACGAATTCACAAAAATTTTACACTTCAGAGAAATACCGACCTATGTAGTAGAACAACCGGACAGAACATACGAAAGTTTTTTACTAAAGCTGAAAAGGAGACGCTTTGCGCTCGCGAGGTCAATTATATGAATACAGGTATTAGGTATAAGAACATAACCGAATGCTAATCGATTGAGGACATCTAATTAACAGTGTCAAATAGTATCGATATCTAGCCCATCACCATGGTATAATAATATACTCCGCCTGGTACTCTATTCCGAGATTCGCGTATGACCTAACTGACACGGGCCTACGTCATCATGCTGTTTACAGGTTCTCAAACTTTGAAATGTGGGAGAATTTTAACCAACGGTGAAAATTATTTTAACGGCATTAATTTTAAGTTATTCATGTAGAAACAGTAAAATAAGACAAATCTAATGTATTAAAATATTTTTTTTTTATCTATACATGACAAACGTTTGAAAAACTAATTCACAGTTACACATTAATTACCAAGCTTACGACGTGAAAAGTTTGGAAAACACTGCGACTGCTGACACTGACGGTCAGGGCATGAAGTTATCTAGATCCGAATTGTCAAATGTGACAGCGCTATCCTGTGTTGCCAGTAATGTAAACAGAATTACCCGAACGTCTGAAATTTCTTTCGTGAATCGGAAGATATTGCTAACGAATAATTAAAAATGACGTGTTATTGTAAAATTTAAGATAAAATACATATAAAAGAAAATTATAAACTTATAAAGAAATATTTTAAATTATTAACCATAGGTATAATGTACCCATGTAACATGTTATGTTGAAATAAAGTGGCAATGTTATTGTGACGTAGGCCCGTGTCACTCTGGGAATAGAAGACCATGTTTTATTAGACCATGCCCATCACTATCTACTTAAAGCGCAGACCGGCGCAGGGTTCAAGACTCAGTCACATTGACGCGGAAGCGTTCTATAGCGGTCGCGGAGCGGGGCGGTAGCAAGTCGGTGATGTCACATTGAGCGCGGTCGGCGGATTTAAAGCGTTTTGATCACGGACCCGCGTTGCAACCGCGTATTGTAACCTACGGCTACGGGTAGGCGGGCGCAGACAGATGGCGGCACGACAACCGCTCCGCCTCCGATCCGCGCTCATTGTGTCGGGCGTGTGGCCGCGCCCGCGCCGCTCCCGCCCCGCGGATGTTCCGCATTTGGTCAGCGGATTTAACGGTATCGTCTTGGGTCGTCCCATTCGTTTTTCGTCAAGTTCTTAAAATAGTCCTATTCTGCTTTCGTCACCCATTCTACATTCGTCACAATCGTCGGTGGCTTTCAATGTAGAATGCGTGACGAAAGCAGAATAGGACTAATTTAAGAACTAGACGAAAAACGAATGGGACGACCCAAGACGATACCGATTTAACGCGGTACCGCGCTTCGGCAATGTGGTATAGCTCATAGCGTTGTGTGCATTGCGCGTCGGTTCCGCTACCGCGTCAATGTTACGGAGCCTTAAATCGGGCGACTGGAGAAACTTGCAATTGTGAAGCTTACTTAGTTTGTTACTTGTTACGGAGCGCATCCTTGAGTAATGATGTGGTTTAGGGAATATTGCCGTTGCTGGCAATATGCAATATTGTTTAGGAGTAGTGAAAAAATTGCATTATAGGTGTACTGACTCGTTTGTTTATAAGTATAAACGTGTACTTAATCGTGATTGTTTGTTACTTGTTACTGGGCGTATCCTTGAGTTATCATGTGGTGTGGTGGAGTCATGTGGTGTTGGGAATATTGCCGTGAAACTCGTTGGCAATATTGTTTAGGAGTAATGTCAATGTGTGGCCGGACCGGCATATAAAAAAGTTTCCGACTTGTGATGTTATACTGGACAATTTTTTACAGACAAATGGTCCTACTTTACCGCCCTAGGGCGGGATTAAGGACAATACGTGCCTATGTCAAAAATTTGATAGGGCATAATTATGTACTGTAAAACATTGTACAATACACGTGCGAATAGGTAATTCGCAACTCGTGTCGATTAAAAACACTACCTTCGGTCATGTTTCAAAAAATCAAAAAAATCAAAATCAAAATATACTTTATTCATGTAGGCCTAGCAACAAGCTCTTATGAATCGTAATTAATCTTAATCTAATTATCAGAGCAATTTATTGATGTTAATATTATTCCATAATAAAATTGGATTATTATACATATCAAATTTAACACTAAGAATTTCACAAAAGGATCGTCAAACATTAAAAAGATTGTATAAAAAAATACTAGTCTAGAATTTCATGAATAAAATCTAAATGTAAATGTAATTTATCGCCACTCGTTGCGAATTTCCCAATTTTCGCACATGTATCGTAACGTAATGTACTAAAATTATGTAAGGTAGATCGACAATGTACTTTAATCAAATACCGCTATTACTAAATCAATTTTTTTTTTTTTTTTTTATTACTAAGGTGCATTTTTCGCCGTCGATGTTGCGTTCAGACTAATATTTTGCTAAAACCAAAGATCCTTGTATTTAATACGATAAGGATAGAGCATTTAACTTGATTTACTTTTTAACTCTTATATCACACCGCGAAGAAACCTTTACAGAGGAACCTTTCACCTGATAACCCCCGAAAAAGGTCGTAAAAGAAGTAAAAATGTTTACTACCAAGCCTTATCTCAGACTGTGGATGAAGCTGCGTTTTAAGCCGTTCTTTTTAGTTAGAACCGTCGTAGATTTACGTTATTTCCGTCTGACTGTGCCGTTGAGATTTTATCCGAGTTCTTAAATGTGGAAACAGTGCCCGTCTGTTTGGAAAATAAATGGACTTTTGCCAGGGGTGCGAAACTCCTGACTTCGGCCAAACTCGGCTCCGCTCGGCTCAGCATTGCTCCGAGCAATTATTAGGGTTGACACAACTTGATATCCCTTTGCGTGCACGACCACAGATAAGATAATGGCTTGAATTTTGACAACCCTAAATAGCCGAAAGGGATAGTGCCATATATTAGAAAGGGACAGCATGATTCGACCTCAAACCGCTGTTAAGAGCCAACAGGAGTGGTCATTTCTCCATACAAACGTACTCCTCGTTTTCCTTCGTGGTTTTTGAAGCTAGAGCAATGTTTTTTTCAACACAGATTAATATTGTCAATATCTGTGTCGGACCGTTTTGCTTTTTTTGATATTTTTGTTTTTTAAGGCGCTAGACCCCTTCAAAAATGGCCAAAATGGCCTAATTGACTATGCCGCAATGAGAGGCGTGGCATTCAAAACTGATATCAATTAGCCAAAAAATTAAAACGGTCCGACACAGATACTTTCATAATCATTTAGATATCCAAATTTGGTTACGATTGGTTAAGTTTTGGAGGAGGAAACAGAGGAGTACGAAACCTCGATTTTTGAGATTTTTACGCAGGATTTTTCGCCTTGTCCTTATCGCACTACTTTTAGGTGCCGCTTCCGTTAGCGAGACGGGTATATTTACCTTAAATATTTAAAACTCAGCTCCTGTTTCGTCTTAAACTTCGGTTTTGTAGGAAGTTTCCTTTCTGTACGTATACGGCAGTACTATTATTTATTCTGTGCTTTTGCACTGTCGAAAGCGTAATAAAGCGTGGTTCGCAGTAGGCCCTGTGCAGCTGTCTGTTTATACCAATAATCTTAACTCCGGAATACAGAATGCTAATTTGTTTTCTAATGTAAGTACTTTTTGAAGATTCTTGAATTAAATTAAATAAGACCTCATTCCTAAAACTTCTTTTGATACATTAAAAGTTGTCATCATTTGTTTGATATCATCATCAGTCCCTCTATGCCAACATTACAAACTGGGCATAAAGGTAACTACAGTAAACAATTGCTAAATAAATACATTTAAATCAAATTTTATTCTTCATTCTTTCCATCTGTGTGTCGGGCCATATCTTAAGACTAATTGTTTTATTTTTTTTAAGTTCCCAACTTCCGGCCGTTGTCTCTGCGGATTGTGGAGCAACCTGCACGAGAGGCTGTGCTATGTTTTTAAATGCAACAATAAATGCACAGGTCTGGACACTATCTATATTTAAGCTTCTGCTGGAAAACAAACTGTGTCAAAGAATATATAACAGCACTGCGGCGGGATTATCTTTTCTTTCATTTGACGACCGGTCTGGCCTAGTGGGTAGTGACCCTGCCTGTGAAGCCGATGGTCCTGGGTTCGAATCCCGGTAAGAGCATATTATATTTGTGTGATGAGCGCAGATATTTGTTCCTGAGTCATGGGTGTTTTCCATGTATACAAGTATGTATTTATCTATAAAAGTATATGTTAATAATAATATAAATATGTGTTAATAACCCTTCTGACATGTAAAGTTTGTAATTTTATGAATAAATGAATATGAAATATGTACTTAAGTAATATCGTCGCCTAGCACCCATAGTACAAGCTTTGCTTAGTTAGTTACTAAAAAGAGTAAATATATTGTTTCAAAATTCACGTAGCAACACAAGTAGCTGGACAGGTAGCTATACATGTAATGATTGTAAATGATACACGCTTTCTTGTTCTCTAAACAATAAATTCGTGTATAGTTCATTTTAAACACCATAACCGCTTCGCAACTCTTGCTGCTGACTGTTATGTACCTGTGACGAGATTTCCCCAACACATCGACACATTTTCCTTCTTGACAGCATTACCCACTTTCCTTTCCTCACAGCTTATCAACGGCATCTATCGAGCAACAACACTTACGAAAATGTAACGTATTTAAACCGTGACATTGAATAACCGACCTTACCTCATGTAGCTTTGATTCCAATTTGGAACGCGGGCGAGGTTTGGCGCGCTACGTGGCATTACGTGCGTAGCGGTGTCGAGGCGTATGGTTAGATGTCGCTACTAGTTATACAATTATCATATCGCGGTCGTTCCCTTGCCTTAACTTCTGCTATTTGATTTTGAACCTTTTTATATAGACATTAATGTTGTATTTCCTTTGACTGGTTTAACAAGGCTTTAGGTTATTTAGGCAAAAGAAAGTTTGAAAGTTTAATGGCTGGCCTTTTCATAATGTAATTTGTGGTTTGGACACTAGGGTGATAATTTGTGTTTTTAGCTTGTAGTAATTGAATTAAGGATTAAGATCAACAATTGAGTGTAATTTACAAAATTTTGATTATCAAAATCGAATTCCAGAATATTACGCCTAGCGTGGTCAATTTCCTGCCTTTTGCAAGCCTATTATTATATTTTCATGCTGAATGTACAGTCAGCGTCAAAAGAAGCGGATCAGACTATGCGTCAAAAGTACCTATATACCATTGTCTAATAAAGTATTAAAATGTTTTTACGACAACGGTTTCACTCACTTGAATTTTTAGTCGCTATTGACGACATGTTTCGGGCCCGTCGGGGGTCCTTCCTCAGGCTCGAGTCAGGGTCTAATAAAGTAACAACAAAAAGTGATATACACATCATACAATCAATAAGTTTGCGGGTCACTTCTAGGTGAGATTGGCTCAGGACCGGGTTAAATCCTATCCTCCTATCCTATCGAAGAGAGGCTTTATGCTCAGCAGTGGGCGATAAAAGGCTGATATGATGATGATGATGAAATGAATACACTACTATTAATACTGACTGTACTTAACAAAAGCTTGATCTCTACTTCCTTCCTTAAGATAAGTTTTCTTAGTATCTTCACAACACCTACTAAAAAAGATTCAGCTGCAAGTTGCTCGTTCTAACTACTAGATTAATTTTGTTTTAATTAACTTGAGAACAAAGTTAGTACAAAATAGTCTGAATAAAAAAAACAGGTTCCCACCCTATAACGCAGTTAACGACTGGTCTCACCTAGCTCAACAAGAGCGTTTAAGACAGAAGCTGAAGCGATTTTATATACGATACCCATAATCTTTTTAGTCTCTCAAGCAATAATATGTTTTGGAGAATTTTGGAGGGCAATTCAACACTGAGATGACACTGATCTTCTTTGGAATGTAAAGTGTACTAAACAGAAAATATTAAATGACTTGTAACGCTTGTTATCAATAAACGATTGATTGATTGACTGACTGATATCACTGATATCTGAAATCTGAATGATGATTCAGATATTATTTTGATGTCAATGCATGTACGTTGCAATAGGCCTGATGACAAATTTTGAAATCCCTTTTATTATTGTCGGTACACTTGTATTGGTTCCGAAAAACACAATATTTCAGCTATACTCATAAGATTTAACATAAATAATTGCATTTTATTATAGCTAGTTTAAACTTCGCGCGAAAACGCCTCGCATGCCATTTGTGACGTCATCATTTAGTTGGTGGTAGGGTGGTAAACATTGTTTACATAGGTACTTAAAGTTACGAATTTCCCTTGAATCCGAATGATATTGTTAATTCAGTACCATATATTACGATTAGGGATGATAAATACATTACAAAAATTTATCACAATAACTCATTTTACACAAAAACTCTCACACGGTTGCAGTTTAAGATGAATTATTTAGATACATGTAAATTTTGTGTGAAAATCATCGAACGCCGGTTTTACTTTTATAATTTTTCATTTTTTCTAGTTACGACAGCCAACATGGCAATGATAGTTCCATTCAGCCAAATAATTAAAAAAGTTTGTTGTTGAAATATCGTATTATTTAGCATTTTATTTAAATAATAACAAATAGATATCTACTTTATATCGTGTAAATCAATTTTTTGGACGTAATAAATGTTTAATGGCGAAATAATATATTTTTTGCACCTTTCGAACTCTTTGGTGAGGACGTATGGATTTCGGTCAATGAGGTTGTCTATGTTGCTCTAAGAAATACGTTATCGATTGATGACGTCACTGTTTAGAACGCTTCTGATTGGCGTTTCAGTAATAATGGCCGATTGGAAAATTTTGCACTTTTATTTTATCGAATATCTTAATAATCCTTCAGTTTATACTGAGATTGGGCCATTTTTTAGAATCATATTAACATATATTATACGTTTCTTTGAAACCATTATTTCCATGATTCATTGTTACTTGCAACAGGCCTATTGACCTGTTGGTCTTTCAAGCACTAATAGTGCCCAGCACCGGTTAACGTTGCTCGCCTCGCAGCACCTTGGGCGCGCGAGCGATGGGATAACTGGTTGGAGGTGCGAACACGTAAGATACCTAAATACTTCACCGTAGGTAAATTAATTTTATGTTAGTAAAACTCACAAATTCGATCATGTTGCGTAAATTTCGATATTTGATTTGACTAAATGACTGCTCCGGAGTGGTGTAAAGATCGTAAGTTTGAAACCAGTTTGATTGCCCTCACTTTTGGTGAAACTCATTGTAGCAAAGTTTCTTAATAACGCGTTTGGAAAATTTTGATCTTACTTCATTTTCTACTCTATTTTCTATATTTAGATGCCTAATTACACTTGAGAGAAAAGTGGACGACAGACAGCTTCTCTATACAAATAAAGTCCCCCTCTCGAGTTATTAACGTTATAGAAAATATGTTGTTGTTTTTATGTGATTTTTTTTAATTATTACTGCTTAATACATATTTAGGAGGTTCCATAGAAGCGGTCGTCTACTTTCCTCCTAAGTACTACCTCTTAGGTACTTAAAATAAGTGTACTATAGATGCTACTATGCTTGTGACGTGGTTCACGTACCCCGTTTCACGCCCTTAGGTTGAATAAAAAAATACACTTTTACGTAGCAACATTAATTTGGACAACAATTATGTGTTTGAAGTTCCCAAAAAAGCTAAAATTCTGTAACTTAGACCAGCTTCCCGGAATAACTTCCACTTAACCTGGCTATACCGTTAACTGGTATTACGGCAGTTGCCTTCGAATTCACAATTAACAAGAAAAAACCGGACAGTGCGAGTCGGACTCGCCCACCGAGGGTTCCGTACCTTTTAATATTTGTTGTTATGGCGGCAACAGAAATATATCATCTGTGAAAATTTCAACTGTCTAGCTATCACGGTTCATGAGATACAGCCTGGTGACAGACAGACAGATAGACGGACAGACAGACAGACGGACCGAACAAGTGCGAGTCGGACTAGCCCACCGAGGGTTCCGTGCTTTTTAGTATTTGTTGTTATAGCGGCAACAGAAATACATTACCTTTGAAAATTTCAACTGTCTACCTATCACGGTTCATGATATTACAGCCTGGTGACAGACAGACGACGGACAGACAGACGGACAGTGGAGTCTTAGTAATAGGGTCCTGTTTTTACCCTTTGGATACGGAATACTAAAAAATCCAGACGACATTTTATTACGCTCTAGCGTGTCGTAGCAAAAACGCGAGTAGCCGCGACAAGTTAATTTAAGAGTAATATTCTAATATTAGTTCATTTGAGACTGACAAAATTAAATAAGGACTGCAAACTTTTTATTTTGGGATTGCTATGCTCTTATAGGTGGAGTAATCGCAACTCTTCTCTTTGCTGGGCCAGCCTTTTAACTCCCTCGTACGACAGGACAGAAACTCTATCTTTTATTTGGCTGAGATATGTGAGCCTGGGTCTTCCTCTGCGTCTTTTCCCGTCAATCTTGCCCTCCAGGATGTTTAAAAGGAATCTGTCGTGCCGTATCAGGTGGCCAACCATCTTGCCCCTTCTGTTAGCTATTGTGTCTAACAGGCATCTCTTCTCTCCTGCCATGTTCAGTACCTCTTCGTTCGTCTTCCTTTCTGTCCAGCAGTTTGCGATTCTACGAAATGAAAAAGTGGATTTTATGAAATGGTCTGGTTGCGTAGTAAACTTAAATAACATGAATCTGTGGAGTTTTATGTTATTCTGAAAAATCATGTAAGTTAATTGAATAAGTAGAATATTATTGCCATGTGTTGTGTTCGTAGAGAATGTGTTGTGTGAGAATAAAATGAAGAAATATTTGTCCTTGTCTTGAATTTGTATAATAGGGAAGTTTCTTAAAAATAAATTATTTCACACCGTGCACGAAATAAAGCACCAGATAATTATTAGAAAAACATTGATAGCAGTTATTTTACAATATTAATTTAATAGTTAATTACAATTTCTATTTAATAAATCGGATAGAAATAAAAAAAGAAGGTGAGTTGACCGTGACGTCACTACTCGTTTTCATATAAATTCCATAATTAGCAAATCGTTTTGACAGTTTTCAAAAAGAAGCTGATTTGACTAGTAGAAATGTAGGCTATTTATTACTGCTATGTTACTTTAAATGTGAGTATGACTCACAGTAGTATAAATTGAAGGAATATGCCTCATTAGTCTGAAAAATAGGTATGCCGATGGGAATTGACCGGCGGACACTCGGGAGCGTCAAAAGGTAGCCAAATACAGCTGTCTCGGCGCCCAATACGAATTCGAATTTTTAATTTTTAGTTTTAGTTATTTTAATTGTAGTTAGTTTTAGTTTTATATTCCTGTTTATGTCTTTTAGTAATTTAAATTTATATTAATAAATTATGTTATTCTAAAAAAAAACAAAAAACAATGGACCCCTCGCCACTGCTGTAGTCCTATTGTCACGCGATGCAATACGTTGGCATATGTAATGTAATTTAATCAGGATCATTTCCATTTGGTACAGCCTTGGTACATTTGGCCTGCAATAATATATGACACACACGATCTTATTTGTAGAGCCATAAGAGCATGTCACCTATTTTTGCGGCCTTCGAAGAGTACGAGTAACATGTTATTGCAGGTGAATGTACCTACCTACAGCGCGATCATTATACCTCACCATTTTATAACTAACATGCCAGTTCAAAAGTGCACTGACATCAAGCCGATATTAGAATGATATTAGAATCATATTTAGTTACAATTAATTCGCGCGCCAAGACACACTTTGGGTCGCTGCGCCAGAGGAGTATTTAAGTAAGTAAGTAGTTCGCGCGTTAATTTAGCTCTGACATGTCCGAACTTGTATAGGTAAGTGCGAGGGAGACGCCCGCGCGAATGACAGCTAACTGCTATGATTAAAATGTCATTTGATTTGATATCAGTTCACGTTTGAATTGGCCTGTACGAAAGTTTAAATAGATAGGTAGGTACCTCGCTAATGTCATGCCACCTAAAGGGTAATAAACGCAGCTTGCTGTCGAAATAAAGTCTTTATTTTCTACTAGTCTTTAATGGCATATAAAATGTCGGCTTCCGCCATTTTTATGTTTCGTGTTTAATTGGAATTAGTAAACGAAAAGGTTATTTTTTGGTCAAGCATGTTTATGATAACGAATAATTTACTTATGATTTAAGACACACTTTGGGTTACAGTTTGGGTTAGTCCCTCCTATAAGATTAACTTTTAGTTCTGGCATAATTTTAGCTTTGGTCATAAAAATAACTCACTTTTCGGTCATAAAAGTCAGACTAAGATTTTTTGTAGCCGATATTTTTTTTATGTCTGCCTGAGTAACGTTTTGTTAACCAAAGTAAATTGCACACAAAATAAACTCAAAATGAGTACTCGCTATATTTGCTATTAATCAAGCGTTTTTCTATTTTTATAAGCCTATAAAGTGTCCCACTGCTGGGCAAAGGCCTGCACTCTAAGCATATTTTTCATGTTTTTTTTATAATAATGCATGTAAAACATATCGGTAAAGAAGTCGAATTTGCGAAAATTTAAAACAAAACCTTATTAATTTTTCATGACGCTGTCGGATCAAGAAACTTTTTAGAGCTATTTTTATATATAGGTAGCGTGCAAGATAGTAAATTTTATTCATTAAATTATAATATAGCTAATAGGGATGTTGACTGACGCTGGCGAGTAAAACCAGCTTCTTTCTGCAAACTGTTAAGTGCAATAATAATATGTATGTAGGTATAATTTTATTAGACTATTTATTAATAAAACTAAATTAAATAAACAAAAACCAACATAATAAAACTTAATACTAAATACTTAACCTACCTACAGGTAAAAAGGCTGGACGCATTTCCTCGCTGTATAGCTAAGCTAATGCGCTGTGCGAAATACTGGCCAGAATTTTATTTGAAGTGTGTAAAAAGGAAGTGTAGTTCTTTCCTATTTATCACACAGAAATTGTGTGCAAAAATGTTTACGGTGTATGATTTTTCAATGGCTTTTTGTGCTTTATTTTCTGCATGGTGAAAAATATTTTTTTTTAACTTTACTGACCTAAAAATAAATAAAATACTCCCATAAGCTCATAACAGTCATAACTATAACCTATATAAATACCAAGTTTCATCAGGAACAGGGATATTTAAATTTGCACTACTGAATATTAAATCCAAACAGCTAAGAACAAAGGAGCGCAGTAAAGATAATAAGATTAACATGTACATAAATTTCCCTCAGAATGATAAAAATAAACAGTCGGCGCTAGGGCGGCTATCCAAGCGTTATGTTTTGATAGTTCAGCGGTAAACATCTTTCGTTAGAAGCTTTACACCGTGCGGTTTTGTAATTCGGTTTATGTATGTTATTTCTCAGGGCGAACCCGGATTACAGATTTCAAATAGCTAAAAATTGTTAATGTTTTTAGCGTTGATCAGAGTTTCTCCGCGAGATAGGCAATTAGCGTTGAGTTTCTCCGCGAGAAATATAAAATGTTAGGAGATCGAAAGGAGGAGGGAAGTTGTCAGTGGAGTGAATGACGAGTATTATGATCCTTTAAATAGGAAGGATAAGTTCCACAATGCGTTGCAAAGTAAGGATGCGTTGGCACGGAAAAAATGGCGATGGATTGTGAAGCTTACCACCGGCCCTGATATAATGACCACGACCACTATGACAAGAGTGTGACCACAACGAAGAACTTCCACAGTGCATTAATGTAGTCAACGACGCTTAATTCCACTCCCAGTTTTTATCAATAAAACGACGCTTAAGTCCACACCAAGTTTTTATCAATAAACTCCGTTTTTGCAACGATAATAGGTAGGTAATAACCAAGGCACAGTTTACGGGATGTATTACTTCAAGAATCCACAGCTTCTATGGCAAATAGTCGTCAAGCAACGATCACCACGTTCCTACGTCGTAAAGGCTGTAGTGCATAGAAGACTGTAGTTTGTGCAGATTCTTAAGAAAAATTGTTGCCCAGCAAATATATAAATATTTTATGTCTTTCTGCTGCTATAACAATGTTACAAAAATGTTCACCTTGGTCTTTATCCAATATTTTCAAATAGGTAACACCATAACACCACCCTGAATACCTACCCATTGTAATGGACTATCCGAATCGTGAACTATAAATCTGCTTCTATACGTCTAGAAATCTGTACACGGACACATCTGTTTGAATCCAGACTCAAAAAGACTTGGTGCCAAGTTCTAATAGCTTACCAAGCAAGGCGCCATCTCGGGTTCAGATTACCAATATAAGTTTGTTTTCGAGTCGCGTATAGCAGTGACTGATCTAAAGCTCACATTACGAGTATACTAGTGGCCTGAGAATTTGAGTCGCTCGCACTACAAGGAGAGGTTGAGTTTACCAGGATTATGGGGCGAGACGACTGTGAGAAACATCTGCTGAAAAAGTTAACTGTTGTTCACTAAACGGGTTTTTACGAGTTACATTCTGTGTGTAACGATCGTAAACTAGGTACAGTAAACAGGTAGTTTAATAGGTATGTTTAACACGAATTGCAAACGTTTTGATTTCTATAAAGTAAGTGCGTTAAGGTGTGTTAAGTATTATACGTACATAAGAAATCACAGCTCATAACCATTGGCGATTTTAACTTAAACTTCTTGTGCATTCATTTGATAAATAAAAAGCATGCCCCATAAAAATATTAGCCTGTGTCATGTAATGGTATTGTTGACATTATCTATCCTAGGATTTCTTCAGTATGTACCTACGAGTAAGTGCTTTTATTCTTCAATAATCGAATTAAAAACCACTATCCATATAGCCATCTATATAGTCGCCAGCAACGTGCTGAGGTGAGACCATTTCGTGGCACTTTCTCTTTTTTATGTTTCTCTGTTTTGTATATATTTAGTTTATATTTTGTGTTTTTGCTCACGAATAAAATTATTTCTATTCTATTCTATGGGTCTCTATTGTTTCCCAAATAGTTTTAAGTCATAATGTATTGTTTGTCTGAATTTTCGTTAGTCATAATTGGTTTTTCTCAGAAACGCACAATTTTTCACGATTGCCATAAAACAAACCTAACCTAACCTATCTATAGAATAACCTTACGAAAATCCTGAAAAGTTAACGGTTTCAGTTTTATAACTAATGATAATATGACAAACAATACATTATGACTTAAAACTTTATGGGAAACAATGGGACCCCCTATTATATCCGGTTCCAAATTACAAATGTCCTTATCCAACTCTAATTATCTAACAACAGCGACATATAAGCAAACTAATAACTAAAAAGCACGGAACAGGCCTAAATGAGTTTACCTTCAAAATCGAATAGCCAGAAGAAAACACTTGGGAACTCGTAACGTGCACGCACGTTTTCCATTTATTCCCTAATTAACTTGTTTGGTCCGATCGATGCTAAATTATATCACGTATACGAACCGAAGTGGTTCGCTGGACATGTGTTGCGTTGGAGTTTTCGCTGACAGAGTTTTCTTGGCATCTCACATGCGGTAATAATTGGATGTGGTATGGCGTTTTTACTCCGATCGTAAAAAAAATGATAATGGTAGGTGATCCCACCGCTGCCACCATGATGTAAACACAAAGACAGCTGGTTATAGACTAATTTATTATTTTTAAAATCCTACCCACTCCAATACATATTTGTGAATATATCACAGTAGGTTAAATACAACAGTCTTTCTTGTAATTGATAGCGCAAATACAAAATGTTGTAAGTACCTATTTGGAATGAGATCTGTTCTTGATTTATTTTTATTTTAGTAGGCCTGGGCTGAAGGTAATTTAAGAAAATTTAATGAGTACCTAACAAAGAGGTTAATATTAACTAGGTAGGTACATTATTATTTAAGCTTCTCCTGTAAAGTTTGCTGTTTTGTAGATACGCAGTATTTACCAGTGCTAGTTACGTGGATTTGCACTATCTCCGACGACATCATTTTTAGCAGCTGTTTTTCTCCAAATGTTATCCTCACATCCGACATCGGATATCGGAAAACTCTCTTATGTAACCTTCTCAACTCCGTGCTTTGTTTGCTTAGCACTGAACATATTTTTTCCTGTTATCTTCTCACATCCACCCAATGGCCACAGATTAGCCAAGATCAGACGTCGGATCGCAAGAAACTTATCTCGTTAGGAAGTAATGTACAAACTGACCAAGTCTTATCCGATGCTTTAATAAATAGAGATTATTGGGCTGTTCTGTTTTATGAGGAGTCCATAAGCTTTAAGGTAATGAAGAAAGTTTTTTCGATTATAAAGGTCTATGATGTTTTAGTTGGAGCCCTATTAAAGTTCGATCAAAAACAGTCTGCAGCGATGTCATCATTTCATACAACTTTGACGTTCAAAATAACACTTGAACTGCGAGTGCTATCAAAATTTTAGCAAACTTTTCTTGGTTTAGACCAGAGTTAGCTCTACCTAATGACAATAGTTTTAGGGTAGTACCTAACTCGTAACGTTTAATATACATACTATGTACAGTCACTTGCAATAATGTTACACAACGAAGGCCGCAAAAATAATTGACATGTTATTATTTGTAGAGCCATAAGAGCGTGTCACATATTTTTGCGGCCTTCGAAGAGTAACATATTATTGCAGGTACCAATACCAAATTGATTTTATGCGTAAGAGAAGAGCGCAAGGTATACAAATAGACGCATTTATCCTTCTAAAAAATATTTAATACTTAGCTAGAGTCGAGTTCATAAATATGTATATGTTGCAGTCAAAAGTGTGAACTGGTCAAAAGAACTTTTAACCGACAAAAACAGGCAAAACTGCTTTTGACTGAGCATGTTGGTCAAAAGTAGTTTTACCTGAAAATCATACCTATTTCTGGCAGCAGTTTCGTTTTTAGGGCGTAGCAAAAAAAAATAACCCTAACCTACCTATCTCTGGGAACAGTTTCATTTTTAGGGCGTAGCAAAAAAAAAACCCTAACCTACCTATTTCTGGGAGTACTTTTGACTGATAATAACAGTCACAATTACTATTAACCAATGATTTTCAGGTAAAACTACTTTTGACCAACATGCTCAGTCAAAAGCAGTTTTGCCTGTTTTTGTCGGTTAAAAGTTCTTTTGACCAGTTCACACTTTTGACTGCGACATATACATTTCTTCACCTTAATCCATTGCAATAAGGTGAAAAAGTGTACCTATACATATTTATGAACTCGACTATACCCAACTAGCCATTTTCACCACTATCTATGACTCAATTGTTGTAAATATTTTTTCATCACACTTGCTCGAAATAGATCTTATTTCATGCAGGTGTACTGAAGGACAAAGTAGGACCTATATTGTTCCCGCGGGAGTTGTAGATTCTGAAAAAAAAAAGCTATAACTCACGAGTGAGTTATGGCTTTTTTACGGTTCCGTACCTCAAAAGGAAAAAACGGAACCCTTATAGGATCACTCGTGCGTCTGTCTGTCTGTCTGTCTGTCCGTCTGTCACAGCCCATTTTCTCCAAAAGTACTGGACCAATTAAGTTGAAATTTGGTACACACATGTAAATTCGTGACCCAAAGACGGACATCTTACGTAAACAAATGAATTTTAAACACGGAGGCCACTTTTGGGGGGTAAATGAGAAAATTAAAAAATAATGTTTTTTAAACTATATCGTGTTACACATCACATGAAAGAGCTCATTTTGAGAAGCTCAAATATATATTTTTTGTAATTTTAAAATAAATAGTTTAGAAATTATTTAAGAAAATAGCCAAAAAATGACCATTCCCCCCCCCTTTATCTCCGAATCTACTGGATCTAAAATTTTGAAAAAAATATACAAAATACTTCTTTACCTATAGATGACAGGAAAACCTATTAGAAACATGCAGTCAAGCGTGAGTCGGACTAATTACTTAGTTTTTGATCCGACCCTTACGGGTTTATTAAAGGCAATTCAATCGCGTTTCACATACAAGGTGGTCCAAACCTTGACGTACAAAATTTTTTTTAGATTCGTCACGTCGTGGGCTATCAGAATATACCCCATGTATGTTAGCCGATATTTAGCAGTTTTCGAGTTATGAATTTTTTAACTTTTGTTAAGAAATTCCGGGGTGAAGCTTTGCTTTGCTTTTATGCCTACTAGGTAATTATTGTTGGTGGTATTTGCACTGATAACACGAAATAGCGATGGGGAAGTGACCCCATAAAATAACAGTAGGTATTGGAGCAGGTAAAAATTAACCCTTTGTAGATAACAACCCGTCGCGACGCGGGTCCAGTTAAGATAATGAATAAGTTAAGCAAAATGATGCTTGGTCAATCACATGGCACAATATTAATTTCTCGTGGTAATTTCTGTTTGATTAACGTTAGGAATAACAAGAGGATTTTATTTAATGAATTACTAATTTGGAAACTTTCCACCTCAGTTCCTTTGACCGGCGACTCTGTCAAATTAGACTATTAAGTATCACTATTTTACCTTTTTAAAAACTTAGGGTCTAGGAGTTTCTACAATAACCATAAGTCCTTGAAATTGCTTGTATTTTTTATTTATTTAGGTAAGCGCAAAGTCTAAGCTTGACATGCTTGAACGTAAAATTTTGTCGTTTCCTTTTTTTTCCAACTCACAACAGCCAAGTGAAGTTGCTGATTTTTTTAGCAACTGCGCCGTTTGTCAAGGATTATGTTACAAAAAGAAACATTCAAAAAACTTCAAGTATTTTTTTAAATAAATTAATTGCTTCATCCCGGAATTTCTTAACAAAAGTTAAAACTTTAAAAAATCATAACTCGAAAACTATGAAAAATCGGCTGACGTACATGGGGTATATTCTGATAGCCCACGATGTGAGGAATCTAAAAAAATTTGGACGTCAATAAAAAACAATGTTAAAAGTTGGGTAATGTACGGAACCCTTGGAACGCGAGTCCGACTCGCACTTGGCCGGTTTTTTTTTTTTAATTATTTCACTAATTTATACGAAAAAAGTAGTTTTAAATGAGTTTTACATTGAAAATACTGACGATTATAAATATTTTTTTATGTGTATGTTTAAAAATATTTAATTTAATTAATTTAATAGCCGTTTAAATTATTTTTTACATAATTTTCGATTATGGCTGAATCCGAGTGGGTCTGTGCCTTCGAATCCTAACCTGCCAAAACAAGACAATATGGCGGACGAATGTTTGAAATGTCACCGTATTTAAAAATTATTTCGCTTAAAATTTAGTTTTTTCTTCGCAAGTGTGATGAAAAACATTGTATGTAACTCCAGGGGTAAGCATATTGTAAACTCGAGTCTTTAACTATAGACCTCGTTTACAAAATCTCGCTTACCCCCCTCGTTGTACAATGTACTATTAACGTATACGTGGAGTCAATTGAAAGGACCGGTTGTGTAATGTAATGTAAGTATACCTACTGTCACGTGAATATTCCTAGCCCGGCAGGAGCTCTCCCAGAGGAAACTCACGGACAATTAAAGTTACTAAATTAAATAAAAACTAAATCTTACCAAAAGCTTAAGCAGGTGCTAAACTTATTTCCATCAGCTATTCAGGGCAATAAAGGATATGAAATGAAAAGTTAGATTTTGTGACACATCATTTACTACTAATTCGAACACGGGCAGTTATTCTACATGTAAATCATTAAGCTAGAAGCACCTTATATTAATAATGTCAGACGATAGAGCTGGGTCGTGCCAGAAATGGTTCTAAAATGATTTACAAGCAGACCTATCTAAATTTGTTAGTCCCTTAATTATCATTTGCCATCACATATGATTCTACTAAATTCTTTAACTTTAAATTTGGAAAATGCTTCTAGGATGGAAGGAAAGCGTACACCAACCTTATAACAATGTTCCACCAGTTCAAGCCCGACGTGTCATCCTCCGCTGTGCCGGAGTCGATTTGCAGCAGCAGGAATCTGACCCGACACCGCAGAGCAACACCGAAGGACTAAGGTCTCAGTTTGAAGGTGACGTCACCTCCATCCAGCAGAAGAGCGAAATTCTCATGGCTGTTCTATGTATAAAAGATGCCCATTCAGGGCGAAAACCAACCGGGAAATGATCTCAAGCCTAACTATCCCTGGGATGACACAATCAAAATAACAGTAACCAATGAAATTCATGGAATAATTTTATATGTAAGTATAACTCAAGGAAATAAATCATATTTAATTATTTAAACATATTTCAACCTATTTTGTATTTATAAATTAAGTTATTTTTGATTTAAATATTTATTAATATTATTCCATAAATTTAGGATTTAATTTGAAGTAGCAACACCATCAGCTTCAATTTGTTTCTTATTGGCTGAATGCCTGTCATGTATATTGTTGCTACATCAAAGACTTCCTTGCCATAGAACAAAACTATACTATATTCGAGACAATCCCAAAAACGTTAAACTGAGCTAACCATACAAAGTGCCGTGTCACACTACCTATGTAATTTCATATATGTGACTCTCCATGAGAAAAGGCACCTTTTCTCCATAATACTATTGCGGTGATATGCTACGTAGCATATCACCGCAATAGTATTGGAACGGCATTAATAATAGCATTAATAGCGTAAGCGCCAACCGCCATAAGGTACGTATACCCGTGGGACGTCACATATTATATTAGATAGAACTGACGGAAGCTTGTATGGTGATCAAAAGTAAATGTGAAATAAGTTACATCTAGTAATTTCGGTATAATTGGTTTTAAAAGATCTACAACAAACGAAAACTACAATAGTCCGCATTGGAAAGCGCTCCACAATGATATTGGACAAAACAAAGGTAGACAACATTTATTATCAGAGACACTCTGAATACTAAAACCCTACTAGTATAAGCAATTCCAGAGCACAATAGTAGGAAATAAGAGGATGAAATTACCATCGCAATCGATTTATACAGTTATTTCGGGTCTAATCAAACCCGCTGTATTCAGCGCGCTGCCATATTTATATTACATGACATAGCAACTCGATATTATATTGAAACTATGTACTTGTTCCACTACTGTTAATAAAATCAAATTTAGTTAGAACCAATTGAAAAGATTTGTAGCATTTTGGGAATACCTTATTTGATATTTCCGCTAAAATGTTGATGAGAAAATGCCTTATTAAGTTTATTAAGCAAGTTTGATTGCTTTTATAATATGTTTGCTATGTATTTGTTAGTGAGTTTATGTACCCATATTAATCCATACTAATATATTAGACGTGTCTAAAGTGTGTCTGTCTGTCTGTCTGTCTGTCTGTTACCTCTTCACGCTTAAACCGCTGAACGGATTTAGTTTAAATTTAGCTTGAGTCCCGGAGAAGGTCAAAGGATAGTTTTTATGTCGGAAATAATCCCTAAAGAGAGCGAAAAGGGGAGTGGATTTGAGAGTTAATAAATTGCCTGTTCATTGATGTAAGCAATTAAGCTTATCAAATTAAATGATTGCTATTACACTTTATCGAGGCGCTATACTTTAGCTACTGTTACTGATTCCACGCAGACAAAGTCGCGGGCAAAAGCTAGTAGTCTATGTTGCTACTCCTCGCAATTCAATAAATAATTTAATGTTGAAGATGGTAAATACGAATTATAGGAAGCACTTCAGCTATGACTGATAATTAATAATCAAACGAACTTACCTGTGAAGTTTGATTACAATTATACGAGTATCCAAATCCAAGACAACAATATAATTTACTGAGCAGCAGTACATGGAATCATGCCGTCCTTGTCACACATTTTAGAGATATAATATTTAAAAAACAAGTTCGCACTGTCCCTCTCACTCGCTACGCTATCATCCCCCGCCATCCCACTCCGACACCGCTCCTCAGATACCCGTCATTATTTCAGAGTGAATCTTTTTGTGTTATGCACTGAGACTATTTTATTTTTATTTTCGGGGTTGGGGGGCGGGACTTTGTTGTCTTGGATTTGGATACTCGTATAATTGTAATCAAACTTCACAGGTAAGTTCGTTTGATTATTAATTATACTTCCTATCCAAATCCAAGACAACAATATAATTTACTGAGCAGATGTTCAGAGCCTTGTATCTAAATACATATGCGAAAATAAAATGAAATATCGATATCAAATCAGTAAGTTACGTATACCGTTACTGATATTACTGATTTCAGCTGAAGAGAACAACGGTGTCTCATAAGAGGTACATATTAATTTATACCAAAAAATTGCAATTATGTATCTACCTACAAATGTAATTTTATGTAGATATATATATCATAATAATATTATATTATAATGATGGGCGTCATTAATTAACTTAAATTATTATTCTTAAATTACTTGAATCAATATTCCTTTGTGGTGAAAGTAAAAAACAAAAAAGTAGGTATAAAACTTTCTTTGGTTACATTGTAATACCTATTGGTAAGTTGTTTAAATGTAATTTTGCCATTGCTTATGTACTTAAACCATTACGCCATTGAAAGGTGTGTTCAATCTTTAGTTAGCTCTCAATCAATATTGGACCCATTATATTATTGATATTTCAATTTCATTAAAATACGAGTATACAATGTTTTAATTTTCAAGATTATAATAACTTCAACGGTTGAGGATGTGTGTTTTCTGTCAGACACTATACTTATAAATAAGCCGTTTTGTATCATTTAGATTTTTCCAACCACTCACTGGATGTAATTATTTTATGCGTTATGATTTAACTATGAATGCGTGTCTTTTTAAGTATTGACACTAAAATATAACTTTATGACACTTTGCAATGAATATTCAATACAACAATAAATACCCTCTTCTATACACAGCTTATAAATGTGGGTAAAGGAGATTTTTCTTCATTGCAAGTTTGTCGTTGAAATCAAGTTTCTATACTTTTAGACTAAGTCCGGACAACGACTAGTAGAAAATCCTGTAGGTATTGTTTTGAAACTTATCATTTTTCAAATTTTCAATTATAATTCAGCTTTAAAATATAGATTTATATAGTTGGTCAAACCAATTTGTCAGTCAGTAACAACCAGGAAAACTATACTTATCCTTTTCTTTTGGGTACTAGTACTAGTGTAAGACAAAGATAGTATGATTCTCTCTGTCCTTGATTGAAATGAGACAGTCACATTCTCAAACAATATGTAAATAGCTAAATAATATATATAGATAGACTACCTTTATTAATAAATAAGTCGTCTTTCTTTACGTATCTTACGTATCTGACCGATGACGACTACACGTGATACAAGTGGTAAGTAAACTTTGGTAGATTGTAGTGTAGGTAGGTGTTAAATTATGATATTATATTTGTGAACGAAATATAAGGCATTTACTTGAAATTTAACTTTCAAGGAGTAACTTATAGTAACATTTTTTAACGTTACAATAAGACTGTGCAGCGTGCACAGTATTCTTGTGATACCTACACAACCAACAATAATTAGAAAAACACAGATAGGAGTTATTTTTAAACACAAGTTCTATTTAATAAATCAGATAGAAATATAAAAATTAGGTGAGTTGACCGTGACGTCACGATGTAAATGTTTTATGTAAATTCCATATTATTAGCAAACCGTTTTGACAGTTCAAAAAAAATAGGAAAATACCCTATTATAACTGTACAGCAAGACAATATGACAACCTAGAGCATTTAAATTAATGACAATATTAAATTTTATTATTGTTTAAGGATATTAATCCTTTATTGCGATTGTCAATCTAGCTATTTAGCGAAAGCGGTTCATGTAACAGGTTACAGCATTTAACTCTGGTTGCAAGGTTGTACAATTGTGCATATTGGTTTTCAGCTGAGGTTTCCAGCGTTGATTTCGCGTCGTGGGATGTATGCGTCAACCACGGCGCAGCCCTTGTTAGTTGCGGCGACGACGGTCCCCTGAAGTTTAGAGCCGAGATAACCAGTAAGCAAATCATACTGGATTTGTTACGAGTAGGTAAATTGGGCTCGTTGAGATGGTATATATTTGACTGCAGGTCAAATATTGAATGCAAAATCGTTTAAAGGGTTACATATATCACTTTCCATATATTGTTCACTCGTCATACAGCACCGTTTGTGTGCATTTTGTTACCAGGATTTTAGCCTGCATTAATACCAATTAAATTACTTCAACATAACTAAAATCTCCTCTGTATTTCACATACGTAAAGCCACAGTCACATCACTATTAAAGTGGAGTCAACATAAAGATCTGGATACAGACTATGACAAGTACATTACATTGGCATCAACACTGTTACAGTGGGGCAACGTTATATATCTTTGACTCAGTTTACAACGAGCAAAGCGTCTGCAGACCAAACATACCGAAGAGCGTAAAGACCGAAGAACGAAGTGACTGAAGAACGAAGTGATCGAAGAGCGAAGCGGCTGAAGAGCGTAGCATCCGAAGAGCGAAGCGACCGAAGAGCGTAGCATCCGAAGAGCGAAGCGACCGAAGAGCGAAGCGACCGATGAGCCAAATGACCGAAGCAATCGAAGAGCGAGTCAATCATTATTATGTAGTTTTAGATATTACGCAATAATCATCATAAATCTTCAACACAATAAATGTGGAGTAAAGATAGCCTCGTCACTATTAATGCGGGGCAAATTTAACCTCGACGCTGTGAAAGCGGAGCTCTCGACACAATTACTGTGGAGTAAATATAGTCTCCTCACTATTAAAGTGGGGCAAAGTTACCCTCAACGCTGTTAAAGCGGAGTTCTCGACACAATTAATGTGGAGTAAAGATAGCCACGTCACTATTAAAGTGGGGCAAATTTAGCCTCAACGCTGTTAAAGCGGAGCTCTCGACACAATTATTGTGGAGTAATGATGGCCTCTTCACTATTAAAGTGGGGCAAAGTTACCCTCAATGCTGTTAAAGCGGAGTTCTCGACACAATTAATGTGGAGTAAAGATAGCCACTTCACTATTAAAGTGGGGCAAATTTAGCCTCAACGCTGTTAAAGCGGAGCTCTCGACACAATTATTGTGGAGTAATGATGGCCTCTTCACTATTAAAGTGGGGCAAATTTACCCTCAACGCTCTTGAAGCGGAGTTCTCGACACAATTAATGTGGAGTAAAGATAGCCTCTGCACTGTTAAAGTGGGGCAAATATAACCTCAACGCTGTGAAGGCGGAGCTCTCAACACAATGATTGTGGAGTAATGATAGCCTTTTCACTATTAAAGTGGGAGAAATTTTGCTTTTAATCTCGTTTTTAACTAAATATTTATGTGATATGAATTTTAATTTATACGTGTTAATTAATGTGCAATATTATAAACTCTCCTTTTGTCATTGACTTTTATTTGGTAACACGTTTAATACCGAGTACCTACCTGTTTGATGATCATCTTGTTGCATAGTTTACCTAAGCTTGTAAAGTACTCACTCTACTTAAATTACCAAATTCTGAATCCCAGTTGTCAGTAGAAGGTTTTACTTATATTTCCGATACGATTTACGCATGGGTTAACGATCCTCGACGCTATTGTACTAGCGCAGTATTATTGTTGGACGTAGTCCATAATATTACACTAATCAAGTACCTATACTCTGTCCATGATTTATTTCATTCTAAAATTACATTGAGTTGATAATGTGCAAGTGTCTAAAAAAAAAATTATGTAAGCACATTCATGAGGTTTACACGTACAGAGTAGGTACTATTGTAGAGAGTAACTAATAACTGGCTATGTGATGTTTAGCTTATTATAGCATTGGTACTTAATACTGTCAATCAAGAATGTCTAGTTATCACCAAACAGGAGATTAACTGATGAGCAAAGGGAGGCGACCACACCGACTGGACCCAAGACTCGACGATACCGCGATGTGCGATTAAAGTACCTAATCCGTTTTAATCCTTACGATCCATTCACTATGTCGGTATCGAAGCACGCATAGCGCGTGCTGGTTGTATACATCGGTTACTGGCATTAAACACTTTAAACAGTCGCTCAAACTATTCTTCAAGTATCTTGTAGATTGTGTATTTAATGATTTTTTTCATTTTACATATAAATGTAGGTACCTGTAGGTATCTTCATAAGATGGTAATTAAACTTGTTGGTTACAGAATATGTATATTTGCACAAAGACACATTTGCTACTGTTCATAAGCACTTATTACCAATCGGCAAGGATTAACATTGTTACCTATCTTTTTTATTACACGGTAGGGTAGATCGGACATGGTAAGGGCCGTTTTCTTGAAACGATTACGTAGTACGTATAAATACCTAGGTATATAAAGTTTGTTCAATTCAGATATGGTTTGTATACTAGTATACAGTATATAAAATCTGTAGGCGAAAGCATGTCAATATAATATAATAATATAGTGTTCGCATTCGTAAACAATTTACTGAGCGAACATTACATAGTATGAATGTACCATTTTTTATTCAAAACATGAAATGTAAGTAATATCTACATATAACTATAACCTTTGGATTTTGAATTAGTCATATAACTGGGTTAAAGGTCATTTTGTGATTTATTTATAGCTCCGTACTTATTTTATTCTAAAAAGAAGGTAGTTGTAACAATTGATTTCGTACGAACGCAAAGATTACTTACTTAGTTGATTTCTTAGGTAATGAGTTTATCACGCTAAATGAAAATACGATTACAAATTAAAGTATACCAGCCATGTCAAGAATTGTAAACGAGACTAGACTTGCCGTGCCGAAAAAACATAAATTTTTCGCTCGGGGGTACGGCGGCGGCCGGCAGTACAAATAATGTTTTAATTCTATCATTATTATCATTCAGCGCTCAATAGACATATTAAAATTACTCACCCTAACTTCATCAATCGAAACACACACACAGATATTTAGAGGAACACTATTTTGGCGAAAATACGTGTGACTCGGACTAACACAAAAACATGTAATGACGGGTATCTGAGGAGCGGTGTCGGAGTGGGATGGCGGGGGATGATAGCGTAGCGAGTGAGAGGGACAGTGCGAACTTGTTTTTTAAATATTATATCTCTAAAATGTGTGACAAGGACGGCATGATTCCATGTACTGCTGCTCAGTAAATTATATTGTTGTCTTGGATTTGGATAGGAAGTATAATAGCAAACAGAGGCAACCAACATTTGTTACCAAATGGACAAAATAAATATTCATCGAACACTCCGCCCACTAAATTTATTGATAATCGGTTGATATATTTGACATGTAGAAGAGAAAACAGACGGACATAGATACGGTAGATTTTTGCCTAACCTGAAATGGAGGCATATCGCTCGCGCTTCGCGGTTGCTTCATCAATAATGTAATTAATAAGATGGTCAAACTTAGTAACTTTTCCGATTTATTGTCATTTTTATTTTACCCCAGTCTACACCAGTTACAGTTAGGATAGCCTTCCATTTGATTTTGCTATTACAACGATTAGGTAAGGTAAGTCCTTGGAAGTTAAACGGTTCGATTAATACGGTTGAGTTGACCCTACCTCTAATTGATTTCCAGAGATTCAAATGTTCAAATACAACGCTCGCATGATTTTAGACTCTGGAAATCAATTAGAGGTAGGTACTTGCTCAAGTCACCCGTAATAATCGAACCGTACAACTTCCAAGGATTTACTTACATATAAATTTAACTCCGGATCCCCATCTGGAAGCACAACAAACAATAATTCCCGTTTGAACATAACCCAAACATTAACGTATAATGAATTTAAGTCACCCAAACGTTTGCCGACCGAAATCCCTTAATCTACCTCACTTGTGTTTCCTCTATCCGACTGATTTCGCAAACTTACCTCTCCTATCTTCACTCAAAACTAATCTCTACTCCCTTATCTTAAAGTTGAAGATAAACCTATTGACAAGTTGGTTAGTTTCACGGACTAGAGACGCGTATGTGATTTGTGATGTCACCTCTCGATTGTCGATAATCGAATCAAGGTATCGAGTTGATTATTTACGCCAAGTCCGTTGAAGCGTGGCTTTGAGATACGTGGGCCGTGTTGTGCATTCTGATTTAGTGGCTGTCATGTGCTTAGGTTAGGCAACAAGAGGGTTGGACTCGATTGTGAAGGCTCTCTGTTTATAGGTGTTATAGTAAAGCTGAAGATAATGAATGTAATTTTGTTATCCAATGGATACCTACCCTAGGTACTTAATTTAATTTGTGTCTTATGGGTGATCCATGAACTAATCACATAAACGGTCACAGTGCAGATTACTGGGGGACGTGTTTGTACCGTGGTGGAATTGTTTTGGCTGATATAATTATGGTATTTTCTTCGAAAGGGTCAGTGATGAAACAATTGAAATTTCTTAGAAAAAGGTTAAGCAAAGTATTTTCCTGATACGCCTGTATTGTTTTTGTAGGTATTTAAAGAAGAGTATGATTCTGTTAGGCGGTTATAACACTGGATGCGATACGCGCGTCGCTCCGATGCATCGTAGCGACGCGCGTATCGCACATCGCACATCGCGATGTGCGATATCGCTATAATACGCGCACAGCGTTGTCTTGCTCAAACATCGGAGCGACGTGCGAATCGCATCCAGTGTGATAATCGCCTTAGTCAGTTCAAAAATTTATTTACTGTCACTATTTTTAGCAAAATATCGATAATCTACATTCCGAATCTAACTCGACGTCTCTAGCGGCGCGTTCGACTGTGTCCGCATTCAGTTTCCCGCATATCTTGATTGTGCGCTCAAACAAATCGCGGCACATCGCTTTCTGCACGGCCTTGTTAGCTTCGCTTGCAATACTAAGTACCTAGACCAACGGTGTGACAAACCAGTAGGCCGATTCTGTATTTTTATGGTTTTCGATTTGATATGATTTTCATCTCATTTTGATACGACTTTGATCGTGAGCACCACTCAGCAATTGCAAGCCCAGCCTAGCCCAGATCTAAAACCTACACCAGTTTGCCGGATGTATCTCTGTATGGCACACCTCTGCTTAGAGTAAGTAAGTTTAAGTATTTAGGTCATTGGGTTACCGAAGATCTTAGCGATAACTGTGATATAGAGAGGGAACATAGGTCGCTGGCCGTGCGGTGCAATATGCTTACCCGCAGGTTTGCACGTTGCACACATGCAGTTAAAGTGACGCTTTTCAAAGCTTACTGCCAGTCTTTTTACAGTTGCAGCCTGTGGGGTAGCAGCGGTACGCAGTGGGCGTACAGCGACCTACGAGTGCAATACAACAACGCTTTCAGGATGCTCATGGGGCTGCCTCGTCACTGTAGCGCCTCCGGGATGTTTGCGGAGGCGCAAGTCGACGGCTTTGCGGCTATCATGCGGAAGCGGTGCGCCTCTTTACTTAGCCGCTGGCGGGGCAGCGCTAACAGTATCATGATAGCGTTGTTGGATAGGTGGGACTCCCCTCTGCTGCAGCAGTGGACAAAACTCCACACTGCAGTAAATAAGTAGTTAAGTACTTAGGTTAAAATTACATTGTAATTCTACTAACACTATTTTATAAGTTAATTTTAAATGTAACTAACAACTATGGATTTATATCCGAAATAAAATGATTTTGATTTGATTGATTTGATTTGATTGCAGCTGACGCTGCTTGGTGCTGACGAAATGCAATCAGGAGTCGCCACATAAACCATTTCATGGTATTCCCAAAAGCCTAACGCGACTCACCCTAAAGACCTACTGTCACTACAAAACCATTCAACTCTGGAGGGAAACACCAGGTTTGAACCATTCCAAAGCGCTTATCAAGGCCTTCAGCAAAAAGGCGTCCTCGAACGCCTTAGCGCTGTCTAGGAACCAACTGCGCAACTTGGTAAGGGTGCTTACTGGGCATTGCGGCCTAAATAAGCACATGCACACTATGGGGAACGTGACATAGGGCGGTGCAGACTCTGTATGGAGGCAGAGGAGACGCCCTTGCACATCCTCACAGAGTGCCCTTGCCTAATGCCTACTCGTGACCTAATCCTGGGCGGACACATTTTGCGCCCGGAGGAGGTAAAGTCTCTCGAGACCATAAGGATCCTGCAGCTATTTGAAGTTGCAGGTTTGGATCGAGAGTTGTAGTAGGTGGCGATCACAATAGATCAGGAATGGTTGCAGTGATACATAGGCTTTGGAGCCTTATATAGCCCCTAAAAAGAAGAAGAAGAAGAAGAACCATTTCATTCGCCGTTATACGAGTACAGTGTGTGTGAAGTACCTGATAACACAAATACAGGTCGTATCAAAATAAAATTAAAACCAAATCAAACTGTTAAAACAGTATCAGCCTCCAGTAGAAACAACTGAAACAACCAATTTAGCCTTTACAATTCACTATGCTTGATTGAAACACTAAATAAATGGTTGGTTCCAAACACCCATATTCTAAAAAACGTTAAAACAAGTTCCTCTATGAGCTGTAGACCTCGAGATCCGTCATGGATTCGCCATTTCAAAATATATCCCAAAACTAAATCGACAAAAATCGAACTTGCCCGTAATATTTCACGAGAATCGCTAGAGAAATGCGACCTGTAGAGGAGAACAGCTGGACAGACAGCTGGATAGACTTATAAAAATATTTATGCACAAGCTGAAATGGAGACCGTCGCATAATAGGTATAACTAAAAATTGTATCATGGCTCCTCTACACGATGACCCAGCGCTGGACCAGCGGGATGGTCATGCGATAGTAATCTCTCCTCCACACGATGGCCCAGCGCTGGACCAGCGAGATGCACGCACTATGAAATGGGCGACGTGTAGATAAGTACGTACCATCGCTGGCCCCTTTTATTTGCGAAGGAAAAACCGACAGCGTGGCTATCCCGTCGCCATCCTGCCGCGCCATAAGCCATCCGACACTACTACCCTCTCTACACGCTGGCCCTTCTTAGTGGGCCAGTATGATGGCCCATCGTGTAGAAGAGCCATCAAATATGTAATTACCAATCGCACGGAATAAATTAATTACAAACAAATCAGGAAGGAAAATCGCAACACGCCAAATCAACAATCGATGGAAGAGGAGGCTAGGGGACGCTCGTAATGAGATTTGGCGATAATTCGATTCGTTTCCATTAGCTGACCTTAAGTTTGGAGCAATCGATTTGAGAGAGGTCTATTCTGTGATTACGATACTGTTTCTCATTATGTCGATGTTATAATAAAATTGTCTATGGCTTTTATGTCACTGCCCTACCTAAATTGTACACGCCATTTACCTATTGCGTTAAAAGGATAAGCTCACAGAATAATTATAATATATGTTTAAGTTATGAATGATGACTTCTTGTTAAAATGCGACAATGTTATGAGGAAGTAAAAATGCATTCCATCTGCCGTATTCGAACTTCAAGATATTCACAAGAAACGACACGTACTAGATCCATTCTAGATACGTTATAGTTTAGATATCAACTAGTTCTCTTTTGCAGCGCAATTCGGGCAACCAATGTCACTTTTACGTTAGATAGAGTAAGATATCTATTAGATGTGAATTGGATCTCGAAGTCATATCCTGTGGAAATCGTTCAACAGTATCTCCAGAATCGCGCAAATGTCAAATTTGACAGGTTAGATCTTAAACATATCGTTATCGTATCTTGGTGATATCTAAAAGATGTCTAATAGATGTCTATTTCAAAATCCGAATCGGGCCCCATTCCATTTACTTGCAGATAGACTTTCTCAAAAGATAACATATTTTGCGAATCGAACGCAGTGTGCCATGCCCCATAAGCGAAAAGCAACTGTTGACTTTGAAATTATGTCGAGAAACTAATCGGGTTTGAATTGACTATCTACCTCTTTTTCTGTATAAATCCAAAACAACGTTTATTACTTCCCATTTCAATAAAACATAATCCCACTAAATCTACCAAGACAGCTCCTTCGGGCATCTAAATAAATCTCCAAATCTGAATAGGGCGTCCATGTCAAATTGCGCGCTGGACATTTTTCCTATTACTGAGTGACAAAAGCCCGTCTTTTTCGTCCGTTTCCTTTTTTTGACGCTCCAATTTAATTGGTGCAAATACTTGCGGTTACGCCATGGCCTCTCTGCGACGGTTTCTTTTGTTAGTGATGTGCTTGATTTTAAAATTCTAGTTTTTGTCGAAAAAGATAAAAAAAAAATTAAGTACCGTATACTCAGATAACTTTAGTCCGCAACTTACAACTATGGTCCAAATTCTAGTTCCAGTAAAATATGTATAAATATTTTTCAAATTGTTGAGTATCTAATACAGAAAATGACTTGTAGGTAGGTACTAGTATAAGTATACCGTGTGTGTCCTGTAACACAAGCAAATAATTAAAGCATAGTTTGTGCTCCTCAAACGGTGACACTTTTGTTCAACAACTTTTAAAAATTATGAAGTATTAGACTCCCTATTTTTCATACAAAATAAATATTACCTTCAATGGACGCCATCGCTAGGCCATATCCTTGTGATTGACGTTGCTTGTCACGCCTTAAACATAACAAAATTCGCAATACATTGCGTCTTAAAATAAACTTTAAAGTGTATTTAAAATCAAACCACAAGTTATTTTTAAAAGTTGCTGAACAAATGGTGGTCAGTATGAGGAGTACATCCTCCAGTTTAATTTTTTGCTCGTATTACAGGCCACACCCGGTATACATTTAAGCTCCAAAATTAATGAAGATAATGAGTACAAAACAAAAAGGCTGTAAATAATCAACGTTAAAAACTGGACCATAGTTGTATTTATAGCCCACTTATTCAAAAACGCGCTACAAGCCTATTAGTTAATATTCGTTTATCTGTCATCTCTTGTGCTCGCATTTTTTTTAATTCTAAGGCAAAATGGGATGTTTCTCGCATACTTAAAACAACTCAGAAGTTGATCATTTCTACAAAAAAAAAAGTAATGATTAAATACCTAGTTCAATACATGAAGGTTAACATTTATCCAACATTACTAGTCTGTCGGCTGATTTTTAGACTTGTGTGTTTATCGACATTTCCCATCACTACCGATGCGAATATTCAATGGTCCAACACAATTTTTTTTTCTTTGAGAAATTTCGGAGGTGTACTTACTCACATTTCTCCATTCATTTGACCATCGTTTTAAAAACGAGTGGCAGCTGTTGATATTTTTCATCTTTCTTACTTAATAGGTATTTAAAAGTAAATTACGTAGACGTTAGCGTATATGTCAATGTTGACACTGTCGGTGACTCGTGGTACGGGTACTGCCGGTGTATTATGGATGGCTTTATCCATCTTTATCCACGTGATAAAATAACTGTCACTTATTAGCATCGCAGGATAGAAAGTGACGGACTCCGTTTTATCACGCTGTCACGTAGACAAGAACGACCATCATATCCGTACTGGTATGTATTTGCCTGAAAGCCACGCCAACGTACGTAGCGACAGTCATATTTTCCTCATCGGCTAAAAGGGATGTAGGCATTTTTTCCACGATACACCCAACTTTATGATATCAATAATATTTTTTTACGTCTGGAATGTGCATGAAAGTTATTATGAATGACCGTGACTGGAGTGATCCTTTTTTTTACCTACGAGAGTTTTTAAGAAGTACATTGAGATTTCTGTCTGCGTACCTAATACTCGTATAAATTATGGAAAATGTTATACCTAGGTCTAAAATATTTTAAAATTCTAAGGTGTATTGAGATTATTATCATTAACTTGATAACAAATCGCAGTCTCGTCGATATCACTGTAGGTACGATTAGTAATACCTACTTATGTACTTAAACATTTAAATCAAGTCAAAAATTTGTATAAAACAAATAAAACTACTAAGTCCACGCAAAATTTTATCGTTAAACTCCAAACAAGTATACATATAGTATGACATAAAATAGTAGAAATTACCTAAAGAAAATCGAACTAAAAACTTCCAGTACCAAATTGTTGCCATGTAAGCATTTTTCATCAAAAATGTCACAGTTACGTAGGAAGTGGCGTGGCGCCCCGATTTTTCTAAAATTTATTGTCGGACTATACTAACTATAATATCATCAAGAAAAAATTATATATTTATTTTGAAAAGTTTACAGCGTTGATTTCCATTTTTTGTTCAGGATCACGTTACAAAAAACTCCTCTGTCTGTTTTAAAATTCCTCTTAATAATATTAATTTATTTTGAACGAACACCAATTAATTTACAGTTTCAGATTACAACAAACTTTGTTTTACAAAAATGCCAAAGCAATAATATGATTTTGTGTGAACTCTTTTAAATTTCTATTTACTACTCAATTTTATTGTTTTTACGAATATAATTATGAAGCGCGAAGAAAAAGTTTATTTTCTTTCTTTTTGTTAATTGTTTTCTTATCGTTTGTTTTTAAAACGTTTCACTTACTAGAGTTTGTGCGGAAAGAGAAGAGTCGTGAAATGTATGGGACCCAATATATTCCACGACTCTTCTCTTTCCGAACAGACTATAAAAAAAATCTTCATCATTCAAACCACAAGTTGTTTCATTGATTGATTGATCATCCTATTTTTGGAACAAAACTGTTAAAAAATAAAATAAAAAATAAAATTTAAACTGTTTATTTAAAAAAAAAAGAATAAATATACAGTCAACTTAGAACTAATCTTACATTTTTAAGATTATTAGAACTAAGGGACATGGGGAGCAACCCCTATCAAAATTATTGAACATTACCATTAAGTGTTTTTACATGCTACTGAGTCTTTTTACATTTATCTCTATCAGTGCCTTTTTAACAATATCCTTAATATTATTAGGTTTCTTATCTATATTTTCAATTACATGACTGGGAAAGCTGTAGTGTGTGTAATAATACGATAACTACTAATACACTCTATTAACCTAAACCAGACACGCAAATGACACTTATACTTAAAGTTTAAGCTTATTTGTCACCACGAAACGGAAAAAAATCAACATTTACATTTAATTTTATCTGAGACAATAAGACAGCGATAAAACTAGACATAAAGACAACTTGACGGAGCGTAAAAAAGAAACGAGACCAAAGAACATCATAAAAACCCCAATTATACGGAAGGGAATTAAAAACGGTGACAACTCAATTATTTAGCTGGAACCTCATTTGAGAATAGCGACTGTCTTATTGAAATTAGATTGGAATAAAATTAATAACAGAGGTAAGGTGCAATTTTTTTTAAATATAGGTATTAGAGATGCAACGGATAGTTGTTTGGCCGGATACCGGATACCGGATGTTCGGCCTGACCATCGGCCGAATATTCGGTATCCGGCCGCCGAATATTCGGCCGGCGGAACTATACCTACATTTCGGTTTTTCAGGTGCGCATTGTGCAGGTTTTGACCTGTTTCGTAGTGAACGTTCGCGCGGACTCTTTTCTAGGTTCGAAATGAGTGCGCGTGCAAGTGAGAGGAATGTTTAGATTGTTTTAAAATAATAAACGAGTACGATTATGACCGTGACTGTTTCTTAAGTCCAATTTGTTTACTGCGAAATCAAACATAATACCGGATAGTCGGTATCCGGCCGGATAGTAAGTCACTATCCGGTATCCGGCCGGATATTCAAATAATGGCCGGATAGGCCGGTTACCGGATAAAAACCGAATATTTGGTGCATCTCTAATAGGTATAGCTTATCTTTACCACCATCCTCGATTAAAAATACATTAAGCACCGCTTCTTAATATTACCTGGAACTCTACGTTTTTATTCAAATTGGTATACCTACATATAGGCTTTTCTAGGCTTTTTGCTTTAATTTTGTTCGTTTAAGCTTATGTCTTACCTATACCTATCACAAATAAGACGTAAGATACGTTACCTACTAAATAATTTAAGGGGCCCACTGATTACCAGTCCGCCGGACGATATCGGCTTGTCAGTTAAACGCAAAAGGTGACAGTTCCGAACAACTGACAGGCTGATATCATCTGGCGAACTGGTAATCTTTGGGCCCCTTTAGATATCAATTTGCCGTACTTTTTGCCATTGACCGAAAATACATAGAGTTAGACCAAGAAAAGTCTGCAGCGATTTTGATAGCCCACGCAGTGTAAGTCTTATTCAATTCAATTCATCTTTATTACAGATAACATAACAAATGATCCATATTACATTAAAATCAAAATCACGAACACAGTTAAGATAATAATAAATAGGATACAATGATTACACTGAAATTCGACTATCGCCTAAGCAAATTTTAGAATTTTAAACGTCCAACTTCTATGAAATGATGACGTATAAATAACACTTGCACTGCGTGGGCTATAAAAATCGCTGCAGACTTTTCTTGGTCTAACTCTATCGGCTTATCAGTCTTGTCACGGCAGTCGTGTACAAAATAAGTTCCTCGAATTAAAATTCAAGTATGCCATTAATTAAATACATCCATCTTGTAAAATTGGAGAGCACCCTATCAACGAAGATAGCTTAAGCTATTTTACGCTGCATTGAGGATGCACCCTTCACGATATCCATCACCTTACAGATCCCCTATTCTTACTCGAAACTAAACGACGTAAGAGTAATACTTAAATTTTGAGGTCGTAATTTTGACTATTTTTCTTAGAAATTTGAAGCTATCTCAAATAATCGTTTATATTTTTTAGAACATGAAAGAAATGAACTGACTTGCAATATGCATATTAAAATTTGATGTTTGTTACATTATATAAGTCAAATATTACAAGGGAAAATGTAATCACCTAATGTTTCATTCAGCCGAAATTTCGTATAACTACCTTACTTTGATGACTATTGCATATTTATAAAACTATAATGCTGGTCTTAAATATGGAGGTTTGATAATAAAAATATAAACACTGCTACCTACTTAATAAAGTTGAAAAAAAAAAACAGTCAAATGTTTTAAATGTCTGTAATCTGGACGCCTAGCCAATTATTAAACTAGATGCGTTTAATTCAGTAGGATGAAACATTCGAGAAGTCTACATACATACTTATATTAGTACCTATACTGGAAGGGTTTTTTTCTATCTATAAGATTTTTAATGCGCTTACGGCTTTCTGTCTGCGAATCTTTTAAAGCACCTATCACAAACCAAACGATCTAATGAGACAATTCGTATCCCAGTACACCCTCGAAAGGAAATTTATGGGTGGCGCTTAATGGGATAGGGGAGTTACTTACTCGTTGAAGCGAATTTTGGGTGACTTTCCACTTGTTTTAAGTGTAGGTATACGTATAAACATTTTCAAAACCAAATTTGGATTTGCGAGCCACGCTCGCGCCCATGCACGTAATAGTTAAGACCATTTTTTTTTATTTGTCAGGATGTCGCCGTCCGTCGACGGATACGTCTGGGAGGACATCATCATCATCAGATGTTTTTATGTTACTTATTATGCTTTCTGGATATTAACATTATAAAAATTTATTGTATGTTAACCATAGCTATGTCCTTTCGTTAGACTGTTCTCGGTTTTTTGATTATGAGTTACGAGAGCGCGGAAAAGAAATTCCATACAATTACGAGTATTGAAAAGCTCCTAACTCTTATAATAATGCGTCTTCCACTATCTGTAGGATAATGTCTTCGTAAACTAAAAGAATCTTGTTTTATAGGTTACTGGATAAACGCACGTGGAACAAGTTTAAATGTTTGAATAATATCACACACACAGCTTACATACAGCTTTTGTTCGCATGCGTGATGCCGTCACATTCCTTCCTGCTAATCATACTAAATTTGTAATCGGGGCTTATTCCTCGACAATATACATCTTTATATGGACTTCTCATAGTTTTCTTTACGCCCAGATTTAACACTAGCCTCTTCATAAATATATTTCGGCTAAACAAGAACTATCATTTTGTAGTCCAGTGACTAGTTTCGTTGGTATAGTCCGCTTTGGCAGCGATACGAAGTATTCAAAGGGGTGTAAAATGTTTTACGGCGACCAGGAACCGTATTAAGAAATGAAAACTCAATACCAATCTAATACCCATCCAACACAAATATCAGTGACCATCGGACACATAGTGGTGACGTCCTTTGTCGTTTTCGACAAAGGCTAATCGAAAATTAAACAACTGTACCGATATTCGGAACCTAAGAATAATATTGGGAGTGGCAACACTGTTGTAGGTTGTATTGTCCTTTTCTGGCATGTACGTCGCTCTCCTCGGCCCCGCTAGTCCTCGCTTTGTGGATGTATGGGAAACATGAATTATCAGTTAGTTCACAGCTGTCTAATAATTTGAAGGTTCCGTGCGTTGTTGCCGTTTTGTATTTCCCTCGATGTACATACTTACCTTCTTAGTCCTCGCGTTGGTGTGATGAAAAATGTTGTGTTTCACTCGGTAGCAAAGTTTGTTTAACCCTCGCGCTTTGAAACCCTCGCAAGGCTCATAGATTAAGAATAAAGAATAGATTCCTTTCAATACGTTTTCCATATAATTTCGATACGTAAAATGTGAAGAGAAACACTGCCTTAGACCAAGGAGAGCAAAGATCGTAAAAATGGTGCAAACTCAGTGCAAATGTTAGGACGTAAAACTTATTCTGACTTATTTGCATCAGATCTTTTCGGCGCGGTGGCAGCAGATTTACGATACGTATAAAATATTTACTGTCAATATTTTCTGTAAAATTGCTCGGGTTCCTCTGTCAGGGTGTAAAATAGGTTAGTTTATACAAAGTTTTTGTGAAAATTTAAACATAATATATACAGTTCGGGTTTTTAATTTCAATTGGGTTCCGTGCAGAAGAAAGGATTAAACTTGGCATGAATGTGATATCTAGTTCCTGATTTATCTATCTGTCTTCTATAAGTACTTACATATTATTTAGGTATGTCGTCGCCTATTAGAAGTCACAGGCCTTAATCAAGCTTTTCGTGCGAATCGATCGGTGTTTGTAACTACAATTGCTTAGGTATATTATAATTTTTAATATAATTTTATTATAGTTATATTCACCTGTATTACTACTTCTATAGCAGAGCTTTGGCAGGTCTAATGAAATATAAATCCAGTAAAAAGTCGAAATCAGAAGAACTCATGCGACTATGTAAATCTAAATTTAATAAAAATATAACTTATTTTTTTCTTTACACGTACTTAAAACATACTTATAACTAGGGTTTGGGTCCAGATCCGGATAATTTCATACATTTCGGATCCGGATTGCAAACCCTACTTATAACTTATATGTCACTCGCATCATAGGATAATACTTAGCTAAACCGCCAAATACATTGAAGTCAACTTCAAGTTAATAGTTACTTACCTGTAGACCTGTATAGCAATTTGTTAAAATTTTGATATTGGGCCCGATTCGGATTTTGAAATAGACATCTATTAGACATCTTTTAGACATCATCAAGATACGATAACGATATGTTTAAGATCTAACCTGTCAAATTTGACATTTGCGCGATTCTGGAGATACTGTTGAACGATTTCCACGGGATATGACTTAGAGATCCAATTCACATCTAATAGATATCTTACTCTATCTAACGTAAAAATGACATTGGTTGCCCGAATTGCGCTGCAAAAGAGAACTAGTTGATATCTAAACTATAACGTATCTAAAATGGATCTAGTACGTGTCGTCTCTTGTGAATATTTTGAAGTTCAGATACCTCAGTTTGACCGTCTAACAGTTTCATCTCGCGCGTGAAAAAGTGTGAACAAGGTGCACAATGACAAACCTACAGTACCAATCAGTTATCAAACTATTGTATCATATCAATATCAAACCATAGCAGATTAAAAAAAAAAAAACAAAATACCGATCCTGATATTCTAACAACAAAAGTAGCATACCAGGCGACAACCCAAAACCTTAAGACTGAACATAAATCTGTCTGATGAATTAATCCTGAGCAGAGTTTATAACATACCCTTTAAAATCCGTCTTAAACCGTGATGCTAAGTGACCGGGACATTTACAGTTCATTTATTCTGAACCATAGATTACTATTCACCTACCACTAGATGGAGCATACGATATCGCTGATGGCTCGTATTTTTAATATTTTGATGGATAAAGACGTCAAAATACGCGCGCGACAACAGCCCAAAAAACTTAAATAAAAAAACGACAATGTTCACGATGATGCGCTGCAGATGATAGGCAAGGCATTCAAAGGGTTAAGGGGGGTACCACGCCAATGACCTTCGATCTGAATCCCTTAGTTTTCAAATGTTTTTTGTAGCTTATTATATTAACAGCAGCAACGGCTTTAAGCAATATAAGTAGTATCCCATATTTACTTCAAAGTTAGTCTTCGAGATACTAACACTAACTAAAAATGATAAAAAACTGGTTTTCTGGACATAACTTTTGTGTTAATTAGTTTAAAATTAAAACCCTGGAGACGTTTTTCGGGACGTCAAAGACGAACCCAAATATATAGATTTCGTTCATGTAAGATCCTTCACTGCGAACTAGATACGAAAATTGTGTTTTTTTTAGATAATGTTTAAAAAAATCATAAAAAATAAGTATTAATTTTTTTCAAAATCCGGTGGACACAACTGGAGATAAAAGATTGAAAAACCTGAATATAATTCTATCTGTAGTGCAAAAAAAGGAGATATTATTCAAAACTTGTCAAAAATCGATGAAAACCTCTGGTAGCCCCTTAAGAACACGGGAGTACACGCACCGTGTTATCTTCCTCGAATTTGAAGTAGCTCAACTGGAAAAGTACCTCCATCTTCTATAGTAATCAATAATCATTGCTAGTTTGACTCTGTCCGTAATTTGTATTGTGATCCTATTTTGGAATAAGATTGCCAAAATTTGTTGGGTATGAAGGCCCTGATTTGTTCCTTTATCCAATCAACACAGATCCTTGTATATTTCTTATACGAGCCATTGAGTTTGTTCAAGCGAAATTTGATATTTACTACTACAAAAGGTATACCTACCTATAAATGGTAAATATAATGCGTTATGTTAAATCTACTTTTTTCCTATTTTGCATGTGTCTATGCAACATAGGAACACAACGATATGGTATTTATATATTATTTATACTGTATAACAATACATATGATTATAAACTGAAATAAATGTCATATACTAAGAAAAAGTGACCAAGGCCTCCAGTGCCCCAGCCTGGAATCGAACCAGCATCCTCTGCTATCGCGGCAGGTGCCTGTAAAACAAATTAAAATATTTTCTGAAAAGAATTTAATTTGTTCTAATAGAATACATAGGATATTTATATGTCATAAGGTAGCTTTTTTATTAAGGAAACACTATAAGAAAACCACTGTAATCGTCTTATAATGCCTAATCTAGTAGTCTAAAATCTGTGTCCTTAACATTCGCCTATCTGGCTAGCCCGTTGACTAGGTTTCCCTTTTGAAAAAGGCTTATGTGACTACACATTCAGAGTCGTATACGTCACTTTATTTACAAAAGGGAGACATTTCCCAAATCCGTGGATCCGGGGACTCGAATAAAATTTATGGGTCCCGAGTAATTTGCTATTCCATAGAAATTAGACGGAGACGGAGGTATAAATCTGTAGAAGGATTATGATATTATTAGGGACGACAGTAGTTCAGGGTAATTGAATAGTAATTTAATTTATCTCGATTTGTATTCGGTGCGCAACAGTGTTGCTTAGCCAATTTATTTTTTATCCGAACACGAAGCAGAAGAGAAGGTATAATTTTTATTAGTGTACCTATTTAAAACTCACAGATTATAATTATTTGGGCTGCAATGGATTATGGAACATGACTTGTACACGAGTAAAAAAAAAATTACAAAATTCTTGTGTCAACAAAACCTGTAATAGGCCCCGTGCATGAACTATAGGGGGCAGCATAGGAGCAGTCAGATATTTGGCGCGAGGCTTAAATGTGTCGTTTATGCTTCCGATGTAACCCTCAAGATGGCAGAACCTACTATGCACAAGGGAACGTACCGACGAGAACGGTAGATGGTAGCACTTGCTTTGGCAATGTACATATGTACATATATGTTTCCTATTCAGGCCACAAGATGGCAGACCCTCCAACGCGCAGGGACCCTATAGAGGTGTAGGTTGATTCATGAAAGCTGTCGCGGATTTTATGAGACGTGATTTTATTCTGTCAAAGTTTGTTTTGCGCCAACTTTTTGAATCAAACTACATGTGCAAAATTTAAATGAAACACACATGTTACAAAACTTTACATCCTTTATTTTTATTCATACAAAAACGCCATGTCAAAATACTTTTTACAATGTTAAGAATAATGATTATAAACGTAGTAATGGCGGTGTAATGATGCAAACAATTATAGAGATTTAGAATGGATTGTAGAGGTATGATTTGTTTCGGGATGGGGTGAGATTCTAGGTACGTTTAGGCATGATTGGAACCTTGCTGGGATCTCACAATTACTCCTTTGACTAACAGCATGATTCGATCTTTAAGATATACGTCAAAAATTTGCTAAAGATACGATATAGACACAGAATAAATAATAGTACTAGGTACAGAAGACTCACTCTCTAACAAAACGCGTCTGTTACGATCAGCACAGATATGGCCGCTAGGTGGCGACAGCGCCACGCGCGGCTTATGGCAAACCCCAAAATTGGGGCCGAACGGATGTACTTTTAGCTACCTGTAGCAAAGCGACGAAATCGCGGAGTGAGCCACGCCTGATATAGATTGGATATGTCAGTGTCAAAAATTATGTTTTGTTTGAAGAAACGTCAGTTTTGACACTGACATATCCGATCCGTGTCGTACATTTAGCAAATTTTTGACGTATCTTAAAGTTCGAACCAGTCAAGTCAAAACTTTGTCGACGTAAAGTACCTTCGTTACTAAAAATTGCGCCTAAAACTTGATAAGCTACATGCAACTTTCACAATAGACAGTTCTTCAATACAAGTAACCTGAGAGCGTCAATATGTTAAGTAAAGCAGTCTAGACACGTGATTTAAAAAGTGCCCTGGCCTTAGTTGACGCATAATGAAAATTTGATTACAATATATTAGTACAGTCAACAACAGAGCTATGAATACAGGCAAAGTGTCAAAAATATGTATACAGTACTTTATTGCCTGTACATTAAGGTCTTGTATACATATTTTTGGCACTTTGCCTAGTCTTTCGTCTTTAGATTCATAGCTCTGTTGTTGACTGTACCTTTGTACAGTTAAAGTCATAAATAGTTACCTATGTAACATTTTTCACTTTTAACCAAGTTATCCATTGAAATTAAGTATGTGTAAATAATTTGGAGGTTCTCAATAATTGTAGTAGTACCTAGTAGTAAAACATATTATTGCAAAAAATAAGTACATAACACAGAGAGACATAAACATTTTAAGCATTTCAGAGAGAAATATAAAATGGTAGTCAAACCAAAATTTTTACATGACGACAAGACTGACGGCAAGCCATAAAATCGTATAAAATAAATTAGGTGGATTACCTGGATGTGCTTTCTGTATGCAACTGCATAAAAAGGGCACTACTTTAAGACTAGTTAAACCAAAAAACCATGACCAAAAAAGACATGACGACCACGACCACTCTGACAAGAGTGTGACGACAAAGAAGAAAACCAAAAAAGCAAGGGCCATTCTACTTTGTGCATATTATTTTTACGAACATGATTGTGTGTACCTTTATAAATCTCAGTGGCGTCTATACAAAAATCATGAATTGTCTTATATTGTGATGAGTCTGTTATATTACACATATTCCATACTTGAATTTTGAGATAAATTCTATAGTCAGTCCTCTACAGAACTATACGTATAGTTAGGCTGAGTACGATTTTTTACCTATTGCGTATCTTTAAATATGACATTCAGTTTATATAATTATGACTAGAATGAACGTAATTACTATGATTTTCTTATATTAATGGCTGCAATGCAGTGTTGTTTAATTTCACTTGTTTGGACTTATAAATAAGTATGTGCTAATTAAAACGATTTAACCTTAGGTATCTTAATTACGCCTACTAATACTTATTTTATTTTACAACATCAATTTTCAACGGTGAGTATATTCACATTATTGTTTGCATATATATTATATTTATGTGCACTTAAACTAAATTATATGGTCATTTTTATTTTAAATTGCACTGCTTACTGAGATTTTTTTTAAGTGACTTCTTTAATTTCAGTTGTATGACGCAATTTACGCGTCGTTTAGTGACTGCCACTTACTACCAAATTGGTACAATTTAAAATAAAATTGACCAAATTTTGTTACACAAAAATTAAGTCTGTATTTCGCTTATTATTAATGACTAGATCACGAAATTGACGACATTTAAGTGAAGAAAAAAGATAATACGGAACTCCATAGTATTAAAATGTTCACAGCAAACGTTGAAGCTGAATTTATATCATGAAATCTGTATGTTTTCATTTCATTTTGTATTGGAATGACTGGGTCAATCATGAGTTGAGGTGTTTCAGTAGTCTTTTTAGTTTCTCTCGGACACGGCAAAGTGTCAGGTGGGATTTTGAGGACATTTCTTTTAACCCCCTTTTTATTTGCAGTTATATCATTGCTTTGAACCTCATCTATGTCTGTCAAATTAGGTTTGGAGAGCGCAGTTTCAATGGTAAGCCCGGCATGTAGAATGTCTTGGTTGTAATCTAGTTTGTTGTCCATCGGGTCCGGAATTTTGTTGTAAGCCGAGCTGACGACAGGCGAGTCCATTTTGCAAGTGATTCCGTCGAGCGACGCTTTGGTGTTCTGGCTTTTTGTCTCGTTGCGGAGAGAGTGCATCCATTTGAGCCGGCAGTCGCATACAAAGTTGTTTTCTGTGAACAAATGGAAACATTACTTAGCTGTAAAATTTGCAGGTACAACAGGTGCCGCTAGAAAATGTCGCTTTATCCAATTCTTGTTTTAAGCTGAGTGTTTATATTTGCTAAAATGAGATATTTGTATTTTTTTTTGGGCAGGTATAAAATATATTATTTATGTTTAGTTGTCATTTTTAGCAGTGTCGACCTGTCAACTAATCAAATACATAAATCTACTCGTATTTTGATACAATTATAAATCCAAAATTTTATTTCATTTTGTACAAATTGATCGATCACAATAATTATTAATAGTCAACTATCTCTCTAAAACAAGAACACATAAAATATTTAGTGTTTAGATGATGTATTTAAGTATACATATAAGGACTAAGAATGTAAAATAATTATACGATTAACAATGTTTACCTAAACACCATAATGAAGTCGTACCTAGTTATTGTACTTTAAGTTAAATATTAATACTTTCATTAACACTATTATTTTTATAAATAAACAAATCTACTGGCCGGAGAGTACGGTCATAAAGATAGCTATTATTTTTCCTAACTATTTTCAAAAACACCCCGTAGTACAATGTTTCCCGCTTTCGCTTACTCTCTGCCGCGGGCCTAAGAACACTCAGCGGGATCATAAAAGTAGAAACTTCCTAAGCATTATCAAACTTAATATAACGTCTCTGTTTCTGCCCGCTTAATATTCAACGTATGTTTTAAGTTTGTCAAACTCGACGTAGGGACATATTAAATATTCATAATTACCTTCGAGGAGCAAATTGCTGTTTTGCGGCTTCAAGTTGTCGAATATGGGTCTGATGTTTTCGAAAGTTAATGCGTATAGTTCGTTCGAGCGAAGATCCAGTGAGCTCAAGCCACGGGCCCCTTCCAGCCATCCCGAGGGGAGCGCAACCAGTTTATTATCATCAAGGGACAGCTTATCGAGTTGAGACAGCCCATCGAACGCCCTTTCAGAAATAAACTTTAGATCATTCTTGCCTAATAGCAACTCGTGCAGGTTCCACAGCTCGGCGAACGTGAATTCAGTGAGATTGTAAATGCGGTTCCTTCGCAGATCCAATTTCCTCAAGTTCGCCAATCCATCAAACGTGTGACGGTTCAAATGGAATATGTTGTTTTTGTTCAAGTCCAATTCCAGTAGGTTAAACGTGCGCTGGAAGGCTCCATCTTTTATCGTTGATATGTTGTTTTTGGTTAGAACGAGTTTCTGTAGCTTGGGCAGATCGAAAAAACAATCCGTACCGATTTCAATAATCATGTTATCTTCTAGGTTAATATTTGTAATATTAGGCAGATGAGCGAATGCATATTGTTGGATCGTTTCAATCTGGTTAGTGGACAGAGTGGCTTCTTTTAAATTGGTTAAGTTGGCGAAAGCGAAGGATGTTATTTCAACAATGTTCCCGTATTTAATGTTAATGGAACGTAGCTTTTGTAGATAGTGGAGCGCTTTGGTGGGCACGTAGCCTAATGCGCCATCGACTCGGACATTAAAAGACAAAGTTTGGAGCGTCGGTTGCGATGCGAAACTCTGCCAGATGAGATCGTCCCGCGGTATGCCGCCGTTGAAAACCCAGCATTCGGCCTTCGTAGCGTTTCTGAGTTCCCTATTATTTTCGCAGTAGCAATGCACTTTGGAATCTCTGTCAGTGATATCGCAGATATTTTTCTGAAAGCCGCCAGTCTTTTCCTTAGCTCGCCTCTTATTGTTGTCTCTCGCCTGGACGTTAATTGACATCTCGTTGACTAGTGCAAAAGTGATCAGGATGTACATAATTCCAGCAATGCGGCGCTCCATTTTCGCTTAATCTGAAACAAGTGAAAGTCGTTACGTTAATAAAACAAGGAATCGGGATTACTCTTTCTCAGTTTGTTTTGTTGGATTAAGCCGGCTTCCAGTTTTGTATTGAAGTTGGGAGAAAGGATTGATTTGAGAGCTAAAATATGCAACACGGAAATTGTAGTATCAATTTTTGATTGGTTCTCGACAAAAGGAATGGCAATGGCGTTACAGAGCTCGTTTAACTGTTCTTTTTACAATTCAATATAATATCCGTTTGTATCTTAACCAAATTTATAAGATCGTGGAAATACAGAAATGTACATACCTAGTTTGAAAAAAATACTAAAATAAAAGAAGACCAAATAGATTTCATACTAAATTGGAAAAAACCTTTCAATTTGCATAATAGATATATAATATGCATGTAGGTATAATTTTATTATTTTAAATTCATAATAATACTTTATCAATGAACAATTGTACACATAAGTATGGCGATAAAGCTCTGGTTTAAGTATTCACGATAGAACTACACGCTAAAACGCAAATACACAGTTCAATTTACTAATTTAGTTATTTTCGACCTCATTGATTATTTAAAACTCATTTGGATTACATCGCGGCTTCCCAAGTTCCCACCAGTCGTACTCGTGAATTAAATTTACATTGAAATCTGTGTCGCCACATGGGTAATCCCTAGTGACGTCCCGCGAGAATTCCCCCTTTTACCTGGGAATTTAACAAGTCCAGGGGGGCTAGTCAAGATGACAATAGTTTGCAGAAAACGAAACGAAACGCTAAGATAAACGTGAATGATGTATGGAAATGATAGCGTTTCGTTTCGTCCTCTGCAAACAATTGTCATCTTCGCTAGGCCGCCCGGTGTGAAGCTCAAATCATATTCGGACGATGCGATATTCCTCATTTTTATCAATGCTAGTGGAATTCGCTCCCATTCTATGTATTCTGTGCCATGTGGTATAAATATATTCCACAAAAGAGGTAACATATGCTACTACCGAAACTTTCAGATGAGAGATGAGACTATATAGCTGGTCAGGTGATAAAATAAAGAAAAAATATTTCCGTTAACATTTATAAGAACATTCACTTTTATTATAAGTGATCTCGTAAAACATGCTCATATGAAGACAGGAAAATCTTTAAGTTGTGATTTATTAACCCACGAATAACCAAAATAGTATAATATTTTATTTATTTATATAATATGTTCCCGTTAACGCCCCATCTCTAGTAATCCCTCAAAGAGATTATTTAGTACGTACCTAGGTAATACGTGCCTGGGAATTCGCTATTCCTCTGTTACATTATGATTTTTGTTAAAAATATGAATATTAATTGAATCAAAGGATGTCTGAGGTAGGTCTTTCATTTTAACGAAAGGCAACAATAAAACTTTTTAAATTGTATTAAGTTATATAAAGTTAAAGTATTAAGTTATATAAATATTCGATTTTTTTATAGATATACCATTTCATCCAATCCAATGTAGGTAGGTATGTACGATTTCAAAAGAAAGAATAAAATGAGTCTGATTTATTTATTTACTACATTAACTGTTACAAAGTGGCGCCCAACGTGGGACCAACCCATTTTGAGTGGTTGGCGGGGTTCCCAAAACTCTAGTTGTGTACCTACCAAGAACTAATAAACGGGGGTTATATTTAAATAATTAAAAACAGAGCAAACGAGTGGATTTTTTTTCAAAGGGTCGGCAATGTACATGTGGCCACCCTCAGGCCCTCATGTTAGACGCGTTTTTGCCACCGCTGTAGTGTAATAAAATCACTACGTAGGTACCTACATATTTTTTGTAATTTAATGGCTGAAGAATTTATTTCTCCTAAAGAATATTACAATTGACTTATTGAAGTCTCAACGTCCAATATAGCCGACGATAGCAGTTGGAGAAGGTAACTGGTTTACTGGCGCCTCGCTCGAAACCGCAGCCGGCCCGAACTACTAATGCCCCGACGCGAAGCCCTCAACGAATCTCTTCGACCGCCCCGCGATAACGAATTAAACTACCGAATATTAAAACTGACTTTTATTTGACGCGTACTAGGTATAAAAATACTCCTAAACGAATAGGCGGTATCTTCGGATCCCTCAGGTCTTCTTTTGGTTTTCTTCCTTTTTTCCTTTTCGGCTGCTGCTGGAGAACTGTACGATTCGAAGCGATACCGTCTTGCTTTTATACAAAATTTCAAGAACGAGAGTCACCTACGATAGGGAGATAAAATCATGTCTTAATTCGCGGATTTACTCGGCCCCTGATTGGTCGATTACGTTATACGGTCATTTTTGGGTGAATTTTCATTATCCCGCTATCGTTCTGTGACCTATATTACAAATGTCTGCTTAATTATCGTCTTAAAACTATTAGAGTTAGTTAACTACGTTAATTAGCTACCAAAACAAACAATAACAAATTCAATAATCCCTATGACTCGACTTACAAGCGATAAGAAGGCACCCGGAATGAATACAATAGACGGTTTATGGCCCTTCGCCCGCTCGCAGGTCTTTGTTTACCTGTGACTGCCTTATGATTCTTATCTAACCAGGTGACTAGGCTAATGATCTACAATATTTACAAACATTGCTATGATGTAACTCTAACGGTAGGTCTGTAGGTTTCTAAGTAAAAATTGCGCTGTATCGGCGCGTTGAGCTCGAGTTTGGTCAGCCAATGGGAAACGGGCTATCTGTCTCTGTCATATTGAGACTTCTCTGTCTTGACCCGCCTTCTTTGGTTGACCAATGGCAGTGTCTACATTATTTTGCCTAGTTTAAAGGGATTATTTGTGATTTACTAGGGAATTGGGAATAAGTTTAGCCTAACATTCTTGGTAAACTAAAACTTAGTACGAATTTACGACTTAACTAACGAATTCTACGAGTACTTATGACTACTGACAATCTAATCGCGGTTTTCCCTACCTAACCAATAAAATCTTTATTTAGAATACAGCCTTAATCGTATTTGATTTTATATCTAACTTATAATAATCTGCGTCTTGTCGTAGCGTCGCTAACATCACTTACATAGAGAAATACAAACAATCATAATATATATTATTTACAGAGTGCACCAATAGACGGACGATAAACGTCTATTACCATTGCTGGTTAATAATAGGCAATCCTGACCTACACCCTGGCTGTAGGGTTGAAACTTTTTTTTCCTAACTATTCATCCAAGCCGCAAACAAGGTGTTCTGTTAGTATTTTTTTCCTAATCAGCCAATTAAATTTCCAACCAGGTGGTCAGTTAGTAAAAATTTCACAACAGACCAATTAGAAATGCCAGCTGGTTGGCTGGTTAGTATATTTTTCCCGACAAGCCAACCAGACACACCAACCAGGTGGTCAGTTAGTACATTTTCCCCAACAGACCAATTAAAAATGCCAACTTTTTGGTCCGTTAGTATATTTTCCCTTACTTATAGTATGTCGATTTGGTGGTAATAGACGAGCATAAAATATAGGTAAGGTAAGGTGGGATACGACTATCACCGACTAAGACAGAATTAAATTTTAAAAGTAAGACTTAAATTTTATGGAATCCTAATACTGTCTTGCCCCGAGCAAAATAAACTATATTAGACTTACCCCACCGTACCCTATTCTAAAACAAAACAAAATTTAACTAATATCATTCACTTCAGCTAATTAAAAATGTAGCTCTACTCGTGGCCCACACCTCTTTGTTTAGTATTTAGCAGTATGCGCCAGCTGTATCGCACTCATGATTGCTCTGCGGTTTAATTACATGCATAATTATTGCATTTCACGGTTTGGTATTCACTTTATCCATTGCTATTTACCAAAACAATTGTTAAATGTAATATTTATTGCTTTCGAATGGGCTTAAAGTATTATCGGTGTGTTTGAAATTTTGTTAATGTTTAATTAAATAGTTGAAACTATTCAACTCACTTCACTGTTATGTTTTATAAACCTTGTTGAAACAAGGTTTATAAAACATAACATAGCTTTATTTCATGGTTTATTAAACAGCGGCTTTTAGTAACAAGATCGGCTACGTCAGCCACATGCGAGCGCACCAGAGACAGCAACGGACTTGATAGCAGTCGCCGTGGCCGAATCGGCCGTGGGAGTTATTAAACTAATTTTTTAAAGAATATTGAAAACTAGTATAACACGTTCGCGGACGCGGATTGTATAGCATCCGTTTTTGTACTCCACCTGGTGACGCGCCTGCTATTGAATCCGTTATTCTTTTTAAATTTCTTCGTTGAAATGCTTATCAATCCGCTTAACCACAGTATAATATTATTCACCAACTTTTCCTCTACCAGTCACCAGAGTCAAATAATGCGTACTGCCATATTACATAGTTTTATCGAAGTTAAAAATTATCCTGTGACGTCTCCAAATTGGCCCCCCTTTCTGTGACGCAGATGCTATAGCATTCGTATTTGTATGGCAGTTCCCTTAGTAGCCCGGCAGGTGCGTCTGGGAGTGGACACATGTAATTTGGGTGAATTTCGTGCGCGATAGCGATTTTGCCGTATTTTTATAAAATCGTAATTAATGTTTTTCTTACAATTTCTTTAAGTTTTTCATTGTGTTTTAATAAACAAACGTGTTTACTTGCTGTTAATTACACTACAGTAAAATTTTGATAACGGTTAATGTGAAAAAGTGAGGCATGAATGTGTATACCTATTATTGAAATAATTACGTTACTAGTCATAGTTTTGGTCATATAATTGTGAATTATAGCCTGTTAGCGCTCGATGATCACCTCTCACAAGGTAAGCACCTTATGACACGCATTTGTGGTATCATTCTGTGTATATTTCACGCCTTGTATTTGGTGCAGATGCATCCGAAAAAGAATATAAAGTTGGGTGAATCATCGCTTGGCAGGAAAAGTGGTGGACGCTTTACGTCCAGAACTTAACGCGGCGATGCGTTACAGGGAACTCAATAAGTGTAATGCGGTACATATTGACACTTTTGAGAAGTAGTGTTGGCGTAAAATGCTGCGTATACCTTGGACAGCTAGAAGAACAAACCTCTAATTTTAAGAGAGCTCAACATTGCCACTCGGCTCTCTACAACATGCTATGAGACCCATGACTGGGCCTTTAGATTAGAGCCGGTCTCCAACGCATAATTTGTAGGTAGTATCACATAATTTGAGGTCGAATGAACAGTGAACGTGTTTGGGATGGGGCATGTATGAGATGGACTCAATATTACAATAATAAGTAAAGAGGGAACACAAAAAAAGAAGAAAATTGTTTGAAGAGGTCAGCAAATGAGTCTTTAGAGCAAAAATCGCGCCTTTAGGAAGTCAGAAGTCTCAGCCATCAAGTCCATCGAGCACAATTTATGAGTGCTATAATATGCGATGTCATATAAGATCCCATCTTGACTACGTCATGTGACAGACATGCTTATGCATCCGAATTGTATAGCATTTGTTGTCACATAGCGTATAAAAAATATACTTCATATTGACGCGGATTGCATAGCATTCGCCTTGCATAGCATTACGCGTCATATACAAACCTAAAAGATATATTTGTAGTGACAGGAATGCTATAACAGTCCCAATATTTCCATACAAAATTTAGGTGTCCAACTGGTGTGACTGAGCGTCCGCGAACGTGATAAGTTTGTCATTGTCAGTTCCAAAAACATACAATCCACCATAAAACCGACTATTGCAGCACAAACGTTCTAAAATCACCTCAGGGATGTGATAAGTTAAAACAAAAAGGCACCACCCGCTCAAAGGCGTCGTGCGTTATTCCAAAAGCTCACCCAGCAAGGGCGAGTCCAATCATACCCTAAAGAACCAGTAAAAAAACGCCTTTCGATTACGCATAGTCAGTGGTCTCTAACTGCCCGCACCTTAGCTCCAGACCTCAGGGCAAAAATTTTATCCTCGCCCCTGAGACTCCTGGACTAAGTTATTAAGTTAAACGACCATCAGTTACGCCGTAGAGTAATAAGTATGGACCTACGTTAAAATAACACTACGAGAAGTATAAAAATTGATAATCGTTCCTGCAAATCTGACAGCTAAATTAGATGTCGAAGGATGGCCCTGCACATTATGCTACCACACTGGCTAATGGCACAGGTGTATCGCCATTTACTTCACCTTTTTACTATTTTAAACTTGTTAGGGTGTCCGCTAGCTGGCGCGGTTTCACGGAGCGGGTGACCGGGCTATTGGAAAATAGCATGACTGGCCCGGACGCATGCGACGGATTTTACCTACAAATGGCACCCGAGTGCGTTGGTACACCCGTTCCGTGCACCCGCGTTAGCTAGCGGACGTGCTTAGTTATTTGGTCTTTTTGAATAGCACAAGAGAGTGATTAGTTAGGTACATCTCGAAATCCTAGTATGTATACCTAAACTAGATCTTTAAAGTTTAATTCACTAACGTTTCCTAAGCAACTAGAATTCATGGTCTGAAGCCCGCATCTTGATAAAAAGTGAACGCAAAGGTCGGCTGATACTGTGAGATTTATTACGGGGAATCTCTCGGGAGCCAATACATTGCTGGCTGAACTGTTTGGCTTCTGGTGTGACATAGGATGAGATGTACAAAGTTAGATTTAAGTGATGAATAGGTACCGTTATTTAAATATATTGTATCAAAATGTACCTAAATGGTCATAGGTACCCAACAATAAATGTACCTTTTACTTGACAAAAGGAAACTATCTGGATGGTTTTGGTTAGTACTAATCAAGAATAATTTTGATTTAAAAAATACCTGATTTTATAAGTTCATTTGGTGACGATCAACAGAAAAGTGTCACAAAACTGACCAAAAATGAGAAAACTCTTTAGTCAAAATCATTGCCTACTCTGACTAGAAATTACAAAAAAAAAGTACCAATATGTTTATTGAAAACGTGTAAAATACCAATTTAAAAATAAAGATTTTTGTAAGTATATGTAGTTTGCAGGTCATAAAGCTTCTACAACAAAAGTATGGGCTATTTGCCCATATTTTAGCACATTAGCTTTAGTACGCCCGTCGTAGTCATTTGTTTGAGTATACATAATTTTGTAGCATACATACTAGCGACATCTAGTTAAATAGTACGAAACCAAGCAGTTCGGTACTTCACATTGTGTTGTAGTTATTACATTTGCCACTATATGTTATATAACTGAGTGAAACCTTTTTGGTATGGCGGGATAGTGCAAAAACTTTTTAGGAACGGTTTTAATAAGCTGAACATACAATGTTATTGAATTTTTGTTTGCAACTAATACTGAAGATTTGTAAAGGGTATTTGTGTATGTATCTTCAAGTTTTACCTGGAACATTTTTTGAGTCCCTGGCATGTTTGCATTATCTGGCATACAAAAATACAGAAAAAATAAACGAAATGTGCTACTTGCAATGTCGAGTTGTTTGTGAAACCAAGCCGGTTGCAAGTTAAAAAAATACATCAGGCCAGATCTGGATCAAAAGCATTTAACCAGTTAAGGTTTTGCGTCTTTTCTGTAGACAGAATACAGTACAGGGACATTAATGCCTAATTTTCGTATTGTATCCTTATAGGCATGTTAAAACGATCTACTTTTTACAAAATTTAGGATGAAAGTCTTAATTTACAATTTGTAATGTCTACAGTAAAGACGCCGCGCCGGTTTTCCCGAACGTTTTTGAGCCATCTGTTCTCAATATCTAGGTGACAGAGAAATATCAGTTAAATAAATTTTCCGGTAAATTTCATCTACATTGTTAGAGTTAAGATTATATAAAAATATCCTTCTAGTTATGGTCTACTTCTTAAAATAAACCTTTACTTTAAAACCCTTCTGCATTTTATTTTAAGTGAATAAATAGGAAACTTATACATTATTCATTTAAAATTTATTCTGCAGTCACAAGACAAAAACTGACACAACGCCCGTACACTTTATTTCACAAGTCACACTTCGTAATTCAAATATTCATACATCGTCTTCCAGACTTATCTTTATTCCATTTTACATGGGTCTCTGTCGTTTTAATCGCGGATTTAAATTTCCATAAGGCTGTTAACATAGGATTTTAGCCATGTCCGTTCATAGAATAATATTTGCATTTCGTATATGGACGTAAATAGTCGCTGCTGAAAATAGTTAGGCTAGAAGATTAACTTTTATTATCTGGGGTTATTGAACTAGTTATATTAATGTTTATTAGTATTTTATGGGTGACGGATAGTTATAACAGTAGCCTAGTATTTATACAGGGTGGAACATTTCTAGAGACTGAGCTGATAGTATAGTGTTACCGTGGAATGGGGTTACTTTGAATCCTGGGTTTACTTTGATAAAAACTTTACTTCGTGTTCAAACTCGAATATTACGCTTTCTGAACGCACCCTGTGGATTGTTTTTTTTACGGTTGGCAAGATTGAACGTCACTGTCAGTTAGTGATTTGTGTTCGTGGGATCAAGCATGTCGATCGATGGGAAAAAAATTAAAATATGCAGGTATCAGTTTTGTGTACTTTTAATAGCCTGTATAACTTCTAATGTACAATATTCTATATAGCAAATACATAAATTTGATGTAATCCATTGAATCAGGCATGTATCGGCCTATAACATCGATTCTTGTTGCAAATCATAATCATGGCGGCCATTTTAGTATCTCGGTTTTTGTGGCATGGGGTGTCATTGATCGCCTATAAGGGTTTACTTTGATCACTGATCAATGACAACGGACGACATATAGTTTTTTTAGATTATTTAGATATTGAAGGTTTTTTAACTGATTTTTGTATTATTGTTTTAGAATAATGCCTGAGCATATAGGAACTACTCTGAAAAAGTTTTAAACCGGGCTGTGACAGAAGTGGTCGAAGGCAGGCCGCCGATACGCCAAGCATCCGTACATCATCGTATTGTTATTACATATTGTTAATAAATTTTGATAGGTTTTTATTGTTCAATTATGCTTCTTACCTTAAATAAGTAAAATATGAGACTGTTTTGCAATAAAGTTGATTTTTTCTAAGCCAACCTTTTTTCTCTTTGTCAAAGTAACCCCAAAGGCAATAAAATCCTTATAAATCCTATACCTGCGAACGGATTTTTTTGTAATGTTTTGAAGTTTTAGTCCCTATAGGGGTTACTATCGAATTCCGTGGAAAAAAAGGGGGGTATCAAAGTAACCTCAAATTAAGTTTAAAGTTGATCACCATTTTAGAATTTTTTTTCAAAGGACACATTAGTATTTTAAAAAATGTTATTGGTGAAATCGATAGAGGAGCAAAAACCGATATTGTCATTTTTTTTAATTATTTTTAAATTCCATATTCGGGGAGATAAATAAATATTATTTTTGAAATTGATCAAAGTAACCCCATTCCACGGTACCTAATTATGTGATCTACAATCGAGTTATTATAATCGTAAAACAGTATTAAAAAGTAAAACAGAATCATTAAAATGAATTATTTTTATATCAGTGACAAACCTGTCAAAGTTAATTACATATTAAATTGACACATGTCATGTCATTCAATAGGATCTACTTGCTAGGGTTGAAACATAGATATTTTTTCACTAATGTTTAACAAACTGTATCTCAAAAAAGGTTAGAAATATTAACGCGATTAATAAACGTAGCCTAAACAATTCCCTGTTTGCTTAAAAGTCCTTCGTTCTGTTCCACCCGATATAAAAAATAAAAATCAAACAATGTCAAATAGAAAAGTAAAAATACGACGTGAAAAATACAAAGTAACAATTAATTGTAAATAATGTATGTACAGCAGAACAGAACCTCAATATCACGAATCTAAAGGGAAGGGAAACGCTAAAACGTTCGTGTTAACTGTAAAGCACTGTTCTGAGCACTGATAGGTGACCTATCAGTGCTCAAAACACACAACACAATAAGTACAATTTACCAAATCAATGATGTTAATAAACACCATGTATTTTTCCTCAAAAAGATAGATTTAAAGATAAAGCCAGTAATTACATTAATTACTTTAGCCAAAGAGAATTACTATAGAGGTGGATTATCAAAGAAATTTTTGTTGCCACAGTAAATTTACTGCCATCTTCCGAAAACTGATTATAACTTTTAGAACGCCATTTGTCTTTGACCCTTGTTCATTCACTGATATGTGTTAAATTTGTTAAATGTCAAAAAGTGTCGTTATGTACAGTATCTACACGAGCATAGGCCAAAGTTATGGTATAGGGTCAATGTATCTTTTCGAGCGATGTCGCCATTCCTTTGGTCTATACTCGAGTAGATGGCGACACCTTTTGACATTTAATAAATTGAACACATATCAGTGAAAGAACAAGGATCAAAGTCAAATGGCGTTCTAAAAATTTTAATCAGTTGTCGAAAGATGGCAATAATTTTACTGTGGCTACAAAAATTACTTTGACAATCCACCTCTATATACTAAATTATCTTTACTTTAGCGGAAGTCACTACGCCATTTTGTAGATTGGACGTCAGGATTGACGGACCTCAGATTAGGCGAAGCAATTAAGGCGCGTATGTAATTAGATTTTTGTTTTAGCCGAGTTACTTTAGAAAATATAAGAAAATCCATTAACTAAAGTTGACTATGGTTCTATTATTATTTGCGATTATTTCATTCGTTGTGAGAAATTAATTTATAAGGAATTTAATTGCGTAGGTATATTGTGTTTCTTTCTTAGTAGGTATATGATGTACCAATAAATTGACCTACATCGAGAGTAACGTCATCAATTCATCATAAAGTCATTATCTACGAGAATGGCATCTCAGGAATAATTATAACCTATTTAGAAAGTGAATTCAAATACAAATACAAATACAAGAGTATGAATTTAACTTTGCTAAAAGGTTTATTTTTATCAGTGTCATTAATTTTTTTACGTTTTTATTACCTACTTTTCTAAAGTTGTCACATGTACTTTACTGAACCTTTATCATAAGGATTTAGTAAGCATACAGCATTAAGGGATCGTAGAAATAAAAATACCTACATACACCTACAAAGTAGTAAGTTAGTACGTTGTTACCATTGTGTTATCAAATAGAACAAGTATGTAATGATCACATTCTTTGCATGAACTAACTAACGCTCTTACCGACCTAGAATTCCAATTCTCCTCGATTAAACCAAGTTAAAGCAGAATAAAATTTGGTTCACAACAAGTAACACTCAATAATAGCGCTTAAAACAATGAGCATAAGACATTAAACGCCTCAATTTCGCCTCATCGGATAACCTCTTTGAATTTACACCGCGTACCCGGTCGGAATCCAAATGCGTTTAGGGCAAAGGGTAGAGAAGTTAGCGAAGGTGACGTAGCTGCGAATTTATTTGACGAGTGATAATACATTCCCACCACACCACCACGTTCTCGTAATTCTCGTTTTCGAACCACAATGACCAGTGACAATTATTGGTTATCAGGTCAGGAGGCAACAACAAAATTGACACAAAAACAGGGACCACAAAGCAAACAGCAGGGAGCTGTTTACGAATAGCTCTCGAAGATCGTTAAATTTGATTGATATATGCCCTATCCCCCAATAAAGCCTTGTTTTCTCTCTGGGTTGGAAGGTCAGATGGCAGTCGCTTTCGTAAAACTAGTGCCTACGTTAATTCTTGGGATTAGTTGCTAAATGGCCCCCAGGTTCCTATGAGCCGTGGCAAAATGCCAGGATAACGCAAGGAAAAAGATGAAGAAGACAGAATAGATTATGATGATAAAAACTGATTCAAGATGATTTAAATAAGGTTGTTGCACTATACTGGTTTGCTCAGCTGTGATTGATCCCGAATTATTTAAAACCTTCTCCGCTCTTCCCTCTCCCGTACCGCCGGTTATCATAAGAGTGCTCACCAAAGACAAACTAAGCATTTTCCGATAAAGACTCTCCGGTAATGGGAGCGGGCACGTACAGATAATGCCGGTACACTTTCATATTCTTGTCGCTTGTGCGATTGGTTGCGTTAATAAATTATTCTTGGTTAATGGAAACGGGAGTTATTAGACGGAGATACTTTTATTACTTTTATCAGTATTTATATCAATTCTGTAGGCAAATATATTATCAAGAGGAAATATTTAATGCTATTTAATATAAATAAAAACAAAAAATCCAGAATTTAGCCAAATAATTGAGTAACCTATTAGCCAAGCCCATTTGTACCAAGTCCTAAAACAGCTCGTTATCAAATAAATAATCGCAAATTATATGTAGGTACATATAATTTGAGTCGAGTTCAATAGAACTCGACTACGCTTTTGTAGTATTATTTTCAGTTCGTACAAAGTAAAGTTACTTTGTTAAACCATCATCTCGGTAAAGAAAGGTCGTAGTTTACTTATAACCTTAAGATGGAAAGCAAGCGGAGTCGTAAGCGACTACTGCAGCCTAAGATAGTTTGCACTTCCCGATGTGTCAAACCACGTGGTACATATAGTATACTCATATCACTCCACGGGGATTTAGTAAGTGTGGCTTGCTTTCACTTCTTAGTTTATTTGACAAGTACTGGTTCCAGAAGCACTACAGAAATTTAAAAGCACTTATCTAATATATGCTGTGATAATTTTGTTGTCTTTCTCAATTTGGCTACTCCACACTCGAGCTAACATTCTACTGTCCGATGTTCTTAAACGCATGAGATTCAAACTATCCTTACAAGTCCTTCAATGGGATCAAATCCGCAACCTCAGGCCAAGCACTAGACTGACCCAACTTAATCTGATCCACCAACTTCTAAGACTTCGCACAAGTTCACTATAACATCTGTAAAGCACTAAAACTGAGCCAAGAAACACTTGAAATTGGATCCGGGTTGAGCTGACTTATATTTAGTCCGGTTGAAGGCGGTGTATTCAGGAAGCTTACTAAGTGCAGGGCAGCATTTGTATCAATAAACTAGTATAAGAGCAATGGCCATAATCATTTAATTTACCAGTCGCTTTTCGGTGAAGCAAGCATTGCCAGGAAGTGGACTATGGCCTATAAGGACTGGTTTCCCTCTGGGTTAAAAGAAGCAAGACTTAGTGCCTGATACTAAGTGCAGGCCTTCTAAAGCCAGGAAAACACTAGGAAACAAAGATTATCTCCGAAATAGGATAAGGTATAGTCGTTAGATTTGTAGTTGGCCCCGAACGGCTAATCCTTTGTCTATGGTGATGTTCAGCTAAACCCAAGTGTTCAACATTGTCCTTAACCCTAATAAGTTTCCTAACTTAAGTGGTAGGTATTGAATAGGGCATGTTCCTTGTAGTACGTAGGTACTTACAAGTTTTGTAAAGGCAACCACAAAATGGAAAATGCAGGTATTAGGCCTATTTAACTGATGATTTGTTGAAGGTTGCACGAGTATGTTGGATGTTGATAACTATTTCACGCTTTCCAACTATTCGGTCACAAAAGGTTCTTGATTCGAATCCCGGCTAAGGCATTTATTTGTGTATATCATGAATAATTGTTCCAGAGTTATGGATGTTTAAACTGTGTATTTAATATTGTAAGTGTTTAATCCGCATCTATCTATTAAATTCACAGTTGTCTAGCACCCACAACACAAGTCTTATTAAGCTTACTATGTACTTGGAATTGGATATAGGTAATTGTCCCGTAATATTTATTTATTGAGGTTCCTATTATACAGGTTCGCTGGCGTCGTTCAAAAAGCTACATGTGAATAATACCCAACTTGTCTTGTTAGTAACGCGCTGTGGACAGCTGCGGATCTTGGACGGGCTGAATCCAAAGAGTCTGAATATATGGCTCTGTATAATTTGAAAATAGTATTTACCATATTTATCATTACTAATAATGATTGCTGAGTATAGCTATGAGTTATTCATCATTTCATCACAAGAAAATGTTTTCTGCGTCACGGCAGCACACACTCACAATATCTTTATTATTTACATACACCTACATACGCAAAAGGTGTTAATTAAAGTAATATCTGAGTTAAAAGACACGATTATAAAAACTCTATATCTTTAGGTATTTAAATAAAAGTAAACAAATAATTTGTACATTTTCAAGTAGTTATAACATTTATTGGTTAACCAACCAAATACAAAACCGTCTGGATCTGTCACTGAACGACCTAACTTTAATCTACATTATTTGATCGTATAATGTTTTCATCTACCCTGGCTTCTACAACTGGCTTAAAGAGCCATTTGAGGGTAGATTTTGTTTACTTTTATTTAAATAATACCTAAAGATATAGACTTGTCAGTTACGCGTCATAGTTAAAGTCCAACGTCTAAGAGGTAACTGTACAATCGTTCGTCCGCTTGATGGTTACATAGACTAATGGCCATAAACCACACAATGTACTTAGTTATAATGTATTAGCTACTCCGTCCTGGGACACAATGCAAAATAGAAAATAATGTCATGATAGTTTTGGCAACGCCCATCCTACACTATGCCAAAGTTGGCTCACTTTAAAATGGCCGATGGCAGGCGGCAGTTGGAATCCCATCAAAACTGTCATCAGGAAGCCAATTCACATTTTGACATCAAAATGGTATTATTTAGCTATCATTCGCCCATGCTAGCGCGTCTCGCTAGCACCAATACGTGTATGGATAAGTACGAGCGAAAAACAAGCGCGAATGATAACTACATTTCATTTCATTTCGATATCATTTAGATATCGAATTGATCCTTAGTTCAGGTACACCTCGGACACTGGTGATCAAATGTATGAAACAAACTCGTTCCTACGCACACAGTCTAAGCTCGTGTAGGTGAACGCGTACCTTGCTTGTGTGAGTGAGATAAGACGTGCTAGGGTTCCCGCCATTTTGTTGACTCAAAACTCATTGCGCGTATTAGGAAGAAATAAGAATCGTATTATGCTGTAAGGTGGGTATCTAAGCTCGATTTACACAATAGTTTCCTATTTTGAATCAGTTTAAACGAAGTAACAAAATTTTTCTCAGGAAATTCAGGCCACAAAAATATTACGTAAGTTGAAAACATGATTTTTTGTTTCATACAGATATTTTGTTGTTTTCAGTGTGATCTGATAGGTTTTGTAAATCATCATTCATCATCATTTCAGCCTATATACGTCCCACTGCTGGGCACAGGCCTCCTCTCATGCGCGAGAGGGCTTGGGCTATAGTAAATAGGTTTTGTAAATATTTGTTGAATATTTGAATATTTTACGTGGCCTCCGCTCTGCGCACCGCGTCGTCGCGTCCTTGCCAGCCGGTAACTGTGAAGTAACCGAGAGCGGGTGGGCGGCACTTTCAACGGGAGGCAGGGAGTGTCCATACTGTACGTTAGTACTATTTATTATACTGTGGTTCAGGTCTTCAAGCTTTTCTATACTTTCTTGGTCCGGTTTATCTGGGGAAAGAGAAGGGTTCTTGGCTTTTGTGCTCCAGCCCAATGGTAAGAAAAGAGACAGACTGCTGCCCGATTAAGATTTACCAACTTGTTACGATTTTGATCTTATTTCGATACGTCTCAGATCATTCTCGCTGACTGGTGCATGCGAAATGAAGTGAAAATGATGCGCGCCAATCACCATGATAATCTTTAAGGTCGTATCAAAACCAGTGCCAAACCATTACAGATTAGAATCGACCTCCTGGTGCAACAAATGTTCAATTAGGGGCATTAGGGGGATTCTGGCCTATTATCCGCGCTCCTATTCCACAGTTTCCAATTCGGCTTTTGTAATGATGTTATTATGAGGGAAAGCATGACAGAAGGCCTTGTCTTTTATAATGGCAGCGGCCATAAAAGCCAAGTTTTAGTCCACACGAATTCACCCAAGTTCCTGTAAAGCCTTCGGGTCAAAAAAATCCATTTGCATCCAAAAGGGGTTAGGGCTGTTTCTTTTTAAAATGTTCTCAAGACTATTATATTCGTGCGATCAAGCTGCACAAACACCACTTAAAGAAAATATTTGAGATTATGTACAAATATTTCAATTTGCCTGCGTTAAAATCTTCCGGGTATTTTCCTGTCAACAATCGGGTAACTTGACAGGTACATTAGACAGTGAGCCTTCTGTTCTTATCTTTTCTACGTCCCGCATAAGGATCACTGCAAACTAAATGCCACTTTATTTCCCCGATAGGTAAAGCTCCTATTTTTCACCGGAGATCTGCCTGTAACGCAGAAACCCTTGATTGAGTCGTTTCGCGCTTGACATAGTTTTGTACACTCTGCTTTTTCGAGATTGCTTTTATCTCGCCAACCTCGTCGTATTGCTTTTAAATGTCCGTTTTTGCGTTGTTAGTTTGTAATTAGCTTAATATGTATAAAAGGGCAGATCTAGTTTTAATTTTGAAAACTGTCTTTTAATAAGATGAATTCTTTATGCTTACAAAATAATATAATGTTTTAAGAAGGACAAGGACACTATGCCTACCCAGCACAGTATCACGGAGAATATTAGAAACCGTTGAACAGGCACTTTCTCACTGCCCGATTCCAACTTTAAGATACTTGAAATATTAAGTCTGTAATAAGAAATTACAAATAAAATAAAATAATTTTCACCTCAGCAGCTCGAACAAGGGTACTTTGCTTCTTAAAAACAGTGAGCAAAATGCGATTTTGCTCACTGAGTCATTTTGTCTCACTCAGTGAGCAAAATCGCATTTTGCTCACTAGTGTGTCTCACTCAGTGAGTGAGACAAAATGACATTCAAGTGACCTTTATAGTCAAATGTCATTTCAACATGCGGGGTCTAATACAAGTTCGATATACTTGGGTTCTATTATCTCTGTCCCTCTAGGTTCTCACTGCTTAGGGTGAAAAATTTTGTGTACTACACGAGATCAAAGTTATTTACATCTCGTGCGCTTTTGAATCCCTTACTACGCTCAAGATTCTAAATTAGATTCACTCGCTACGCTCGTGAATCTATTATAGAATCTTTCGCTTGCACGGGACTCAAAATAAGCACTCGAAGAAATATCAAACTTTGATCTCTTGTTGTACAAATAACTATAGTTTGTCTGTATCATCGTAATTTTCACACAAAAGTAACAATGATTGATCACAGTATAATGATGTTCTTAAAAAAGTTCCCTCCTTATCAAACCAACATTCGAATTTTAAATTCCATCGCCGTAAACTGAACCGTAAAACAGATAGAACGTTCCAGAATCGTTCCAAACTCAAGTGTAATAAGTTTTTGATGGATCTTGAAGCATGATTGCGGTCTTGCTAAAGGGGGACTCAGTAAAGACATCATCTCGTTATATCGGTCTAGAGGTTTTTCGTGCCAAATGCTTTGTGTCTTGTGATACGGGAGCGGTTACTAAACAAATCCGAACTTACATTTTAATATCTAAATTATGTCATTAAGTTATTATTCGCCTGTGTGTCCTGCTAGCGCCAATATACACGTACGGACAAGTACGAGCAAAATGAACTAATGACAACTTAAGTTTATATAGAAATTACCTAAGTAAAACGCTAGTATACGAAGTTAATATTTTATCGTAACAGCAAAAAGCGGAAAGTGCTTCATATAAACATAAGTCTTCCTACTTTTTACAAATTTTACGATACCATTACTCGGGCTTCTTGGCCTGGCGACCTACCAAAAGTAGGAGCTACTGATCTTTTGATGTATCGGGGTTCTACATTAGGCTCACGCCGCCGTCATAAATTGGCTAAAGTGAAAGAGTATGTCAAACTTATGGTTTATAAAATATTAATATGGCAACTACTTATCTACACAATCAAAAGGACAAAGGATTTTTTTTTAGAAAAATGGATCTAATTATTTGAAAATATATTTTCAATTCAATTTAATAATAATTCAAAAAGTGGTGGTAGCCGAGTGGATATGACGTCCGAATTTCAATCTGGAGGTCGCGGGTTTAAACACTTTAAATCCTGGCTCGTACCAATGAGTTTTTCGAAACTTATGTACGAAATATAATTTGATATTTACCACTAGCTTTTCGGTGAAGGAAAACATCGTGAGGAAACCTGCACGCGTCTGCGAAGAAATTCAAAGGTGTATGTGAAGTCCCCATTAGGCTAGCGTGGGGACCATAGCCTAAGCCCTCTCGCGCATGAGAGGAGGCCTGTGCCCAGCAGTGGGTCCTATGTCCCAGGCTGTATTAATATATTATATATTCAAATTAAAATTCATTCAAACAGGAGCTGTATACCTACCTAAGTAAAACTGCGTAGTGCGTATTCGTTAATTAAAATGTTCATTTCGCCCCTACATAAGTATATTGGAATTAAAACTTTTTGTTGTCTTGTATCCTATCCCACATTTTGTTTTGTGTAAGTATATGGCGAAATGAAGTTTATAATAACTTAATTTGATATTAATTACAACTGAAGAGCTGGCGGCTACCTCGCACAACGTATCAGCATTGCGATCTTCTTCTTCTTAGTCGGTTCCTCAAGGCTGAGGGTCGTGACCATCAGGAGTGCAGTTCTTCACCACCGCTCTCCAAACCCCCCTGTCTTGGGCCAGCTGTATTGACCCCTGGATGTTGACGCCCGTAGCGTCGCGTATGGCATCAGACCACCGAGTTGGAGCCCTGCCTCTACTCCTTCTCCCTTCGACGCACCCAACCAGAACGAGCTTTTCAAAGCTGGACGGGTCTTGGCGGGCCACATGGCCAAAGAAGGTCAACATTCTCTGGAAGCATGTAGTTGAAAGCATTGCGATACAGCGAGGAAATGCCGCCAGCATCCTTGGTACAATGCCTCAAGGGCCTATTTTAGATTTAAGCTAGTTATTAATTTCGTTTAGTAGTACCACAGTATATATATTGTATGTAAATAAATGATTAAAAAAAATTACAACTGAAGTAACAAATAGGTTTTATTTGTTTCATAGAAAGTTTCGAATATCGTATTAAAGTGGCGAGAAGCAGTATGACAGCGAAAATAAATATTGACCCAAATATGTTAGAAAGTTTGTACACGGGTGAAACGCTCATTTTTCGAGCAATCTTTCATGAAAAGGGCCCCGACAGCTGACGACGTCCGTACACGTTATTGGCACCAATTCCCTGGCACGTGCCAAGCTTTGGCCAGACCGTACCGCGGGACAAATACCCCTGATGCACGAATAAATTGTTGAGCTCAAAAAAAAACAAACTATTTTTGCTGTTGAGTGTTATGATGAACTATCATGAACATGTCATGTTCATGTCAGTACGATACAAGTGCGAGAAATAGGAAATTCGCAATAAGTGGCGATAAATTTAAATCGTCACGAGATCCGAATTACCTATTCCCACGTGCGATTTTGTAATGAAAGCTTTTAAGGTCCCCGTTTTCTTTTTTCTTGACAATTTTAATGATTTAACTTATTGGCAGAATGTCCTCAAATGTTAGCGGATTTCCACTCAAGAGTCCAATCTCAAAATCTCACCCAACGACTCACCCATCCCGGAAATGTTTTGGTGGTCATAAATTACTTCCTTATATTCGTAATATACCGGGTGTGGCCTGTAATACGAGCAAAAAAATTAACTGTAGGCTGTACTCCTCATACCAACCAACCAACATTTGTTCAGCAACTTTTTAAAATAACTTGTGGTTTGATTTTTAATACACTTTAAAGTTTATTCTAAGACGCAATGTATTGCGGATTTTGTTATATTTAAGGCATGACAAGCAACGTCAATCCATAGAGAAATATAGTAAGACAAGAGTGCTCACTCCAGACATCAGTTTTGGTACCAAAAATATTAGTATTTTCATAGTCGACATCTAGCATCGAGTAGCGGAATTATCAGTAGGGGAGAGGGGGGCAGCTATCACTGGAGGCAGCTTAGAACAAATGCGTTTAAAAATGTATTTTTGATGCGATAATGATTCAAATCCATATTTTGGGCTTGCAACATCGACCCACACAACTGTCACCTGGCATATTTGAAGTTTGACAGAACATGAACGAACCAGTAGCTTAGTTTGTTTTCGATGCTACCCGCTAGCGGTATTTGTGCAGATTTGTAAGGTTTCTCAGGCTGTATTTGAAGGAAGTGGTTAGTGAAACTTAATTTATTAGATAGAACAATCTATTATGTTTAGTGACGAAGGATGAATAATCAAAATTTGCAATGTTTCTACAAAATAACGACGTTTATTTTTTTAAGTAGGTGTTGGGGTAGTTATGAAAAATAATTAGGAGGCAGTTTTGATTAGCAGTCTGTTCAAAACTACCCCGGCCATAAGAAATGTTCATATCTGCCCCGATATTGACTAGCATTTAGGTATGTAAATTAAAACCGTAATAATATTTTAGTTATTTTAGTAAATGTTAATAATGCATTTACCTAAATTCCATGAACTAAGTGGTTCAGTACTTATTAGGTACGTTTAGTCATGTTTAATACTCGTATAATATTTATTCGAATTTTGCATTTAGGTACAATATTACAAAATATTAAAATTAAATTCTATAAATAATTAAAACATTGCAGTTTATTCATTTATTTGTTAACAGGTAAAAATGGTAAGGAATTATAAAAATAAAGAGAATCAGAGAGAACCAAAATATAATAAATACTCATACAATCCACTGTTAAAACATTATTGGGGTAGTTTTGATAAATGGTATGTGCAAAACTGCCTCAAGGGGGTAGCTTTAGTAAGATTTCAATACTTTTCAAAGGTACCCCCACTGAGGCACCTTTGAACACTCAAAAGAACATGAATGTACAAAACTACCCCATCTTTGTTGTAACGGCAAATTATACGACTAAACTGTTAACACAATTATTTCTAGTGACAAATTGTACCAAGTACAGATAAAAAAAACGCGTATATCTCGAAATTATTGCCATTACAATCCATTTTTCAAATCTGCCCCAATGTAAGTTCAAAGCTACCCACTCTTGGGGCAGTATCGAACATTATTCCTTGAGTTGCAAAAATCTAATTTGTACTATTATCTTTAGCTTTATATATGTGCAAATGCAGTAATTACATAGGTTAATAACGTAGGTTATTGTGTAAAGGGTTAAAACTGGTTTGAATAGGTAATATTTTGAACTATGACAATTAATGTAAAAAGTGTACCAGGCTGCCCCCCTCTCCCCTACTTTAAGTAGTAGTAGTAGTACGGTGAAGTGACAATAGATGTAGCACCGACCGGAAAGTCTTATGTTGTTGAGATTAGAGTTTCCGGTCGGTGCTACATCTATTGTCACTTGACAGTACTACTACTGCTACTTAAAGTACTGATAATTCCGCTACTCGATGCTATATTTCTCTATGGTCAATCACAAATGATATGGCATGGCGATGGCGTCCATTGAAGATAATATTTATTTTATATGAAAAATAGGAAGTCTAAATACTTCATAATTTTTAAAAGTTGTTGAACAAAAGTGACACCGTTTGAGGAGTATAATCTATGTTTTAATTATTTGCTCGCGTTACAGGCCACACCCGGTATATACTCATATTACACTTTTAAGGCGCATCAATAAGGAGTCTTTCTTATGGCTCTTCAAAAGAGAAATTGGAAAATGTATCAAAATCCAGTGCCACCTTATCTTCCAATTCAGAAACAAGGCTCTCTAGTTTTGATTTTAGATGATGTTATTCAACACCAAAAGTTGGTCAATAACATACATGGTCAATGACAGTAATTTAAGTCCGCCTTCCTAGCATGCTTAGAAAAATCAAAATAGTATAATTTGGAAGTGACACTATAATGAAATGCTCTAGCAATGTACGTGCATGAAGCTTACATTATAAATTGACGCTTTAAATTCACCCTGTCAAGCCTTTCTCCTTTTAATATAACCGGACGTATCTCATATCCTTTTGTTGCTGGCATTTTTATATCCGCCTGGTTGTATTGGAATACAATTTAAGATTTATTTTTATGTTGCTATTTTTTTTTCCTTTATACTTGTAACATCAACACAAAGCGTCGGGGGTCGCCTACCTATGCACTTTGGGCTTCAAAGAAAATAGCAAAAAAAATGTAAACAAATTTCAGGACAAAGTAGATATACCTATAATGTTTATAAGTGAAGTAAAGGCGTAAAGATGCTTCACAATAAATAATAATATATATCAGAGAACATATTAAGAAAAATATGAAGAACTATAAACGTACCGACGTAGCTGCTTGGCTTTAACTATCAACCAAGCAAAAAAGTAACTGATATAGTTTGGAGATATAGAAAAGAAGAAATGAAAACAAATTAAGTTCAAGAATAAGCTAGAATATTGTCTGAATGTTGGAATTATTTCTGGAGGTCACATAATTAACTTGACAATTTCTAAGTTGAAGACCGTGTATTCAACTTAGAAATTGTTTTGATTTGTCTGGGCTTTTATATTTTATCATTATAACTTTTATCTGCATGTACCTCCAAAAACTATATTCATTTGGTTTAATATATTTGCTTACATACAATGCTCAAGGCATTATAGATAAAGTGTTATTATATTATTAAAAGTAGTTACCTAATGACTTTCAAAGATCACATTTTATTCACATGTATATACTGTAGGTGTAGATATACAATTCTATCTTACCTATGTATTTAAAAAAATTGGTTTTAATTTTTTTTCTTCTGTTTATGGAAGCAAATATTTAAACTCTTGTTGTAATATTATTTTTTTAAAGTGATATTTGCCAGTCTTCCTAAGAAGCGCTGGTGGCCTAGCGGTAAGAGCGTGCTACTTGCAATCTGGAGGTCGCGGGTTCAAACCCTGGCTCGTACCAATGAGTTTTTCGGAACTTATGTACGAAATATCATTTGATATTTACCAGTCGCTTTTCGGTGAAGGAAAACATCGTGAGGAAACCGGACTAATCCCAATAAGGCCTAGTTTACCCTCTGGGTTGGAAGGTCAGATGGCAGTCGCTTTCGTAAAAACTAGTGCCTACGTCAAATCATGGGATTAGTTGTCAAGCGGACCCCAGGCTCCCATGAGCCGTGGCAAAATGCCGGGATAACGCGAGGAAGAAGAAGAAGATTTGCCAGTCTTCCTAAATCCCTAACTACCTACTAAGAAAGTACAAAATTTTAATTCGAGTTTTAAAACAAATAACACAAAAATTCAAATTCAATATTAATATTCGACGACCGGTCTGGTCTAGTGGATAGTGACCCTGTCTGCTAAGCTGATGGTCCTGGGTTCGAATCCCAGTAAGGGCATTTATTTGTGTGATGAACACTAATATTTGTTCCTGAGTCATGGTTGTTTTCTATGTATATAAGTATGTATTTATCTATACAAGTATGTATATCGTCGCCTAGTACCCATAGTACAAGCTTTGCTTAGTTTGGGGCTAGGTTTGATCTGTGTAAGATGTCCCCTAATATTTATTTATTTATTTATTTATATTATTTAATAACACGAAAATATCCTTGGATATTACGAGGTTAAAATATTTCGACATCTACATGTAGTTATGTAGTTTAAGACCGCTTCAAACATCTCAAAAAAGTAGGTAGCATAAATTCGGAATGCGTGACATTTTATGACAATGGCTAGGCTGCATTATGAACGAGTTCAATTTGCCAGTGGTGTAGCTAGGCATGGGCAAATGGGGCCTTCGCCCACGGCCTGGCATTTAAGGGGGTCTCTCAAAGCCAACCTTTTTATTATTTACCTTAGGAAAACACATCAAAAAAGGCCTCGCAGATGTGGTTTTCGCGCACAGCTAGATTGGTTCATGGCCACTGCAATTTGCCACCAAATTCTAGCACTTGTAACATAACTGCACCTAACAACCACAATGTACGTGACTGCAATGCGATAACCTAAACCATTATAGTGGAGGACAAAGATTTATTCGTTGGTCATACAAATGAATGTGCACTATTTGTGGTTTTAAAATTTATATAACTGCGGGAATGCTATTTGTCTGGTTTTTGAGTACTTAGAATATTATATAGGTACCTATATTAAAAATGTACATTTGCTTAACTAATGTTTTTTCTTCGAAGACAGGGTCACTAATATCACTAACGACTAGGTCAGACAGGTAGTTATTTATGACATGACACTGCCTCATTTTGTCCTATTAAAGTCGACGCAAAGTTAGCTTGGACTCTTGTAGGTTTCGGGAAAATAAAGCAAATTCTCCCATAGAAGACCATGTTTGTAATATCTGTGGTATTAGTATCCGAAACAAATGTATTGATATGTATTGTCAAATGGGTGACCACACCCTCTTTGCCTGAAGCTTCCGTAACGATAAGTACTTGCTGTAAAAATAACTTAATATTAAAATAAAACATAAGTGTTCCTCAAAACCTGCGTTTAACTAAACTCCAAATACTACAATGTTGGCATAATACCACAAAACCACCGCATGTGCACATATACCAATGTTGTTTGCTGAGTAAAATAAAATAAATCGGCAAATCCTCGTCACTTTTCTTTGATTTGTACCCCAAAAAAGCTCGGCAGTGTCCGCGGGCAAGATCCCCTGTTTATACCCTCCAAATCATGCGGAAAAAAGGATGTTTGAATTGGTTACCAAGTATAGCAAATTCCAACCAGTATCAAACTGCGCTCACCGAATACTTTGTGCTTACGAATCTGCAGGTCATAATATGCTGGTCCGGCCTAGACGTAAACATGTTCGTCCTCTCAAATGAGAATAGCAGCCAGAAATTCAATCAACCACCCTAAAGTCGAATGGGGCATCTTAGGGAATATTATTTTTCTCCGAATTGACAATCCAGTCTATATATCATTGTTTTATGATGTTGTTTAGTTGTTTAAAATTCGTTGGGGTCGCTCAAAATACTAAAATGATTATGGGGGAAACATATTTATGAATAATTTCGTTTTCTTTGAGGGAGAGGGAAAATATTTACTTGTTTTAGAAGGGCAAAAAGTCGTTGTTTAACGCCTATTGATACCCGAATAAGGATAAATATACCAAAAAAGTTAAAAAAGTGAAATCTTGAGGGTTTCATGGCACGAGGGTTAAACAAAGCTGTGAAACTCATAAATTTTCATCACACCAAAACGAGGAAAATACGAGCTGTAACACATTACAAATCATATTCAAATGGACGTTATTAAATATTCGTCAGTCAAAGTCTTCACATAAAATTCTGTTCTACCAGGATAACAGCCAACATGAGGATACAACCAACATTTAGATTAGATTATTTTGTGTCTTTGAACTTTCTTATTGAGTTTATGAAGTACCTATAAAGCGGGCCTTTACGACCTTCTTATCCTCTACCTCATTTTGCGCTTCCCTATCTACCCTACTAATAACACCTACTAGAAGACCAGTGAGAGAAATAAAGAGAAAGTAATTTAACATACATATTATTAGTAATCATTCAAAGACCTTGTGGTATTGTTAACAAGATATGAAGCTACGTATATTTAGAAACTTCATTGCTAAAACCCATAAAATAAAAATAGAACGCCAAGACAAAATATTTGTACTACAAACATTTCCAAGTCCAAATTGAAAGCCTGCAATCTTCTCATTTTGAATAATACTTGAGATCTGTTAACGGATTTATGTTCCGTTGAGACTGTCATTATCAGTGAATTCTCCTCATTTTCTGCCCCAATTAGAACAAGGCGATTAAGTTTAATATTAATAGAATGAGACAAGGAAGGATAAGATATCGGTTTCTGTGGACTACAATAATATTGAGAAATTGGTGGCTGCTTTCGGTATTAAGCCGTCGATTGTCAATCATGGTGACATATGATTTTGGATGATTTGGGATCAATTCTGCGGGTGCAGCATGGTTCGATTATTATCGCCTGTCGCTATGCCCATCCCTTTCGCACTTAGATAGGTAAGTACTTGTTGTAACATGGCATGGTGACAAGCGATAAAAATGCGACCGTGCTACCGCCGCTGGTTCGGTACTTCTGCTCTACTTAGCCATTTTTTTTATATCAGCTTATTGCAGAGTACTTGACCTTAGTTTAAGAATTAATTCGTAAAATCGGTATGCATTTCTGGTTAAGGTTTTAGAGCGATAACCTCGAAACTGCTTACCCCAGGTTGCATTGTCGCTGGTTATCTTATCTTAATAAATAAAACAAACATTTAGAACATCAAAATCAAAACTTTGTTTATTCAATCCCTATGAAATGATCCCCACAATTTGAGAACCGACAACAATAATATTCAACAAAATGGGTCAAGAGTGAATTGATCTGTTTTTATATTGATATTGGTCTTTGACGGGCTGGGAATTGACAATTTGGAATGTTGTGAAATGTTTTTTCTTTAAAATAAATCGAGTTTACATAAGCATTTTTGATATACACGTATAATATATCTAGTACCTATACATTTCATCAAAATAAATAGAAAAGAAAAGATGTACAAAGGCAATTAGTATAATATGTAGATAAAACAATATTTCAACTGGCCTCGGCCACGGGAAGGCCAGGTAACTTTTTCTTTAGTAAGTATAGGTATGACATAATAAATTCGAGTTTATAATTTATATATTTCTAGTAAAAAATAAAAACACATTATGCAAAATATATAGGTAATTTGATTTTATCCCTAGTTTAAATATTTGAACAATTTTAAAGTGAATTTATTTGAGCATTATAATATTACCCTTGATACAAAGGCAAAATGAATACTTTTAAACATTATTTTGAAATTTCAGATTATTTTCTGACTGCTATTGACAATTCTAAATCCACACTACCATTTACCAATCTCTGAACCATATCCATGTATTAATGGCGCCTCAGGCGGAATCGATCGGAAGTCGAATTCAATACAAACGTAAATAGGATTTGCTATGCACTGTCAGATAGATCAGCTCGATTGCTTACGGCAACGGCAAGGTACGGCAAGCGTGAGCGAGTCATGGTCTCGCCTAAAGTGTCATTCTATGGAACTTGCTAACTACGTAGGGGAGACCGAGGTGAGTTTTGACAGAGGAGAGTTGTAACATTATCGATTTTTTGGAATCTAATGACTAATGACTGTTAGCGAGCTCGCAACAGTGTGCGTTTGTTAGCTCGTAACTTGAACTAATAAACGCGCGCTATTGCGACCTTGTTTTTAGTTAATAGATTCCAAAAAATCAACGATGTCACAACTCTCCTCTGTCACAACTCACCTCGGTCTCCCCTAAACAAACCGCAATATTGAAATTTTTTATTAGTGAGTGAGAAGTGCGACTGTGTGTCCGTTTCCCCCCGCAAAAAATGGCAGAATGATTTGTACGGTAAGATATCTCTTGGGCTCCTCTCTTTCAACATGTCGGAAGCAGGTGTTGCTCGAAGCACTTGACAGTTGTCTATTGGAGTTTGTAGTGATGATGCTACAGTTTTTCAAAAGACTGTTTCATTTCAATCATAGACAGAGAGAATCATACTATCTTTGTCTTACACTAGTACTAGCACCCAAAAGAAAAGGATGAGTATAGTTTTCCTGGTTCTTACTGACTGACATATTGGTTTGACCAACTATATCAAGCATGTGGAACAACACTAAAGGTAAATCGAGTCATTCAGCGACGGACGATTGACTCGCCGCGAGTCGCATCGTGCGACGAGTGTGTCATTGTGCATTTGAATAAATTTACGGTTCGAGAACCTTTGGATATCATGCAGATGGTAAATGGGACTCTGATAACTGGAGGCCAATTCGAACGTACGTTTTGATGTCTAAATGATATCATTTGCGCATGCATTAAATATAAGTTCAGATGACAAAATATAAGTTCAAATTGGCATCCTGGAATTATAAATAAAACTGAAATGCTGGAGACACTTATTTATGTTATTTTTAATGTTTGTTACTGAGCACTGAGCAGTCCGTAATTTTTTAGGATAATTACATATATACATTCCGGTTTACATTTTGATTTATTTTCTAGCTTTGATACTAGTGGTTTTTCTTACAAATGTAAATGTTTTGTAGAATAATATCATTTGGTCCTTAGTTGAAGCCTTTAACTTAAATATATAGGTAACACTTTATTGTACGGAAGAGAGGAATACAGGTACATCAGTTAGAACATAAAAATAGTACAAGGGCGAACTTATCCCTAAGAGGGATCTCCCGAAATGGAAATTTCATCAAAAAAGTACCTAGGATCGTAAAGCTCAAGAATAGCTTTGCGATCCTAGGTACTCTTAAGAGAAAACCATTATTACATTTCACTGTCCGCACAGAGCAATATAGCCAGTGAATAATGTTATAGATAACCTCCACTTACCCGACAACACAAATAACACAATCGACGACTAAGGAATGGGCGTTTAAAATTGCCGCTAAAGCACCCTAGGGGGCAGTAACGTTACCCCACTTAAGTTACTGTTGGGAATATTGGACAGGTCTTTAAGGTCAGATAAACTAATAATACATTATTTTGTCTTATTCCACGTTCGTAAGAACATTGAATAGGTACTAATCGTACATTATAAAATAAGTTTTTGGCAAAAATTTCATTTTTGGTACAAGCTTTTATCGCTGACTGTACTTTTCTTAACAGACAACTAATACTCATCGAGACAATTCTAAAAACCCCTAACACAATTAGGTTGCGTTGTTTCATCACAGAGTTCCTATGGCCACCTCCTGTCTCCATCATCAGATCAGTTCGACAGTACCATATTATTGTATTGTCATCAGAACTACATACAGCTGCCAATTTTCATGACGCTACGATCCTTGGAAGATGGTTAAGTTAGTTACCATAGATTCCATTACATAGTTACATACAGGCCGACCTAATAAAGGCTTGTTAATAAATAAAACAACAATTATAAAATTGTTTCCGTAAAAACCCGATTATAGTGAAAACGTGTTTTCTCAAGTTAGAACTAGTTTCCCGAAACGCCTTGGTAAAATCGCGTTTACACTAGTTAATTAGCACTAGTTAGTTGTAAAGTGCCTTTTTTTAACGTTGGGGAAATGCGTTTACGCGTGCCACCTGGCCCGGGGGAACCAGGAGCGATGATGGACTAACCGGTGGTAGGACTACCGTCTAAAACCACCACCGAATGCCGACTCCGCCTTGTAGAGGAGCGCCGCAGGATCACTATCAGCATTCGACTGCGTACGCCCCCGGTAGTTCCAAAGTGCCTGGGTAAAACTTTTTTTCAAAAAAAAGATTAAATTAGAACTACTAATACATATTGAGCTTAGAATTGATGGCCAAATGTCAAACATAACCTATCCATATTTATGATGTGATCAATTCCAAAATGGAATTTGCTCGCGTCTACTGAATCATCCTGCATTTTTGATCATCATCGCCAATGCAAGCCAATGTATAGGTACACTATCTATATCTTCGTCTCATAATTCAAAGTTTGGGCTAATTTTATTGAACGGGCTAAAATATAAACATTCTAAAAACATGTGCTGCAAAATTTCATATTTTCACGAAATATTTTCTAAGCCGTTTATTTCGACGTGAACCATAAAGTTGGCGTACTAAATCACGCGCTATAATTGTTTTTGTTACACAATAGAATAAACTTCTCTGCACATTAGCCGGCGCCCAGTTTTTTACTCGACTCATATTTCTTCATAGCACTTAAGTGGGAGTTCATTAAAATCCAGTTTTACTTTATTTAATGTTTTTATTACGATGTGCAAACGACAGTTTCAGAGTGTCGGGGGAACATGAATCCGGGATTTATGGGGCAAAGTTGGCGCTTTATGGCAAAGTTGAGCATACTGGGTTACTGGGCAAAGTGGAACGTTGGCATGCACTGCAAGGTCAGCGGGTGACTGCTGGGAATTGGGTAATACTTGCTTTGTTAAGACATTTGCATCTAAATAATGTTCAAGTTTGATGATATCACAACGGTCTTGCAGTCAAATGTAACTATTGCGAGGGTTTCTATTTGTTTTAACGACGTTATGTGAATTTACTTATTTTTTTAAGAATTAGTTGGGTAGGGTGCCACGGTAATGGTAATTGTCCCCTTAAAAATAAAAATAAGAACATATACTAGTTACTAAGGATTTTTGAAATTAAACCCCTAAATTTAAATTTAGTTGATGAATTTTACGCGGGCAAAGTCGGAATCAAATAAATACTGCCTATGAACTCCTGACTTTTGTACCTATCTCAAGTATCTCATAAGGGTTAACATAAACTGACTGATAACTTTTCTACCTACTATTGATACAATACAAAATACCTTAACACATTCAATACCACTAAGTGCTACGGGTTACGCCCGTAGCGCGTAGCCACGGTTTCGTCGTATGTAGCGCGTAGTCGCTACGAACAGTGTACCCGACAGTCGGGTTCTTGGTGTTGAATGTGTTAACACATTCAATACCACTAAGTGCTACGGGTTACGCTCGTAGCGCGTAGCCACGGTTTCGTCGTATGTAGCGCGTAGTCGCTACGAACAGTGTACCCGACAGTCGGGTTCTTGGTGTTGAATGTGTTAATGATACTTTAACTACCTCCCTTTACTCGACTATAAGAGGTACCTACAGTTTTCTTCACAATTTTCCGCACAAAATATTTTCCTCGCTAATAGCATGCATACTTGCAAATACTGTCATTAAAAAAAAGAAATAGGAAAGGCCGTGGAACTTGTCGTTGTAAAGCTTTAGTAAAAGGCAGGGCAATTACGCAAAAACATTGTACCTATTACCGTAAAGAGGCGGGTAAAGACCTTTTGTTATGCTTTGCACATGCAAAACATCGCTTTTTTACCTAAAATTATGTAGGAAATCTAATTATTAACTCAAAGCATGTGAAGGAAAAATTGAAAATTGAAGTTGTGGAATGAAAGTGCACACTATAAATTATAATGCGTCGCTAGAATTACCTCGTTTAGTTAAAAATTCACAAGAAATATATTATGAAAATTCAATTTAATGTGCCAGTGAACAACCCCAGTATGCATGTATGTAGGTACTTTAGTACATTTGGTTTCTGAAAAACGAATATAATACCAGTAGGTATGTACAAAGAACAATAGCACCTAGTAGTAAACTATGGTACAAAAATACATATTAAAAATAACATAAAATTAGTAAGAAGTACAAAGGCAAACTTATCCCTTTGAGGTTCCTTTATCAACAGTATATAATAATATGTATTCGTCCAATAATTTAATTCTGATAATTATTTGCTATCGACAATGTGGTTTTTAAGATACGGCACGGGTGAATTTTGGTTGAGACTAAAGTGGTCCGTTTAAAATTGTTGAAATGCGTGAACATTATAATTCAATCTCAATTACGAATTATGAACCTTAATACATTTAATTTCAGAGCAATTTATACCCGTAACTACCTCAAAGCAACAGTAGTGAAAATATAATGATTGTTTAAAACGAGGCCGTTACTGCCCTTCGTAGGACAACTCATCTATATTTACACCGTACTTGTGGCATTGGGGTGGGTCCGTCTTTAGTACTGTTTTATTGTACATTTGTACAAGTACCAGTGACTTAATGCGGTTGCTGATAACGATTTGAGGGCCTGCCACGACCCACGTTTGATGTGTTGCCTCTCTGTCGCACTTGTAAATTTGTACGTACGTGTGACAGAGAGGCAACACGTCGAACGTGGTTCGCGGTAGGCCCTCCGGTGCTCAGCTTTTGTGTGAATGTGACATTTTGGAGGTCCATTATACTTTTGGTTCTCGTCTAATTGGTAGGTACAATAATGTCTGTTTTGCTTGAAATCATATATTTTTGATACATTTGCAATTTACGTATTTTTATACATTAACATGTTTTACTCAACATTTTGCATTCCTATAACTCTCAAAGGCAAAACAACAAACTTTTTCGAATCGCCAACTTTATCGGTTAAAAAATAATAACTTTAAATTCACGGATCATTTAGCTTCGAAAAATATTATTTCAGATCCACCTTCCAATTTGGAGAGCAATTTTAAATCACCGAAAAATTGCAGCGGGCCGTTTAACAAAATTGTCCCGATATCTATAAGTCCACCGATCGCCCCGGGCAAAGTTACCTAACTCACAACTTTCGCAAACAAGTAGCGGATTCACTATTACTCTAATAGCAGTTACGTCTAATATAAAATTGGTTTCAGCTGAATGGGCATCGTTCGGTCTCCTGTTGTTGGATCAGATCCAAGCCGAATACTGCTTGCTTGCCTTTTTTTCCTCCGTGATACTCATTTTTATGACGATTTCTGTCGATGGTCAATTTTCGCGAATAAATTTACTTATCATATTTTACTGCGGCCCCTATAGATTCGGTCAACTATATTCATGTTTATTTATTAAGGCTCATACGATTTTGGGACGCGTGTACAGTAGCCATCAGATATATCGGAGCGGCCAAGGTGCTCACAAACATCTGAACGCGCCTCTATTGTCAGGGCGTTAGAGTGCGTGTTCAGATATTGTGAACACCTTGGCCGCTCCGATATATCTGATGGTGACTGTACCGTATCCCAATAAATTTGATGTCCTAGTAAATCGAGTCATTTTTGGTTTTATAACATTATTTGCCGGAATAAAGGGGTGAGTGAAATCAGTGAAGGCAAATAAAGTAATGAAGGTTGTTGCTTACCTTTTTCAGTTCGATTTCAGAAGGGTTGAATCTGAAAAAAAAAATTTTGGTAAGTTGATATTATGATGAAACATTTTCTTTTTATTGTTTACTTGGTATTTTCATAAAATATATTTAAATAGTTTATTATAATGGAATATCTGCCGTACCTATTCGAACTTCAAGATATTCACAAGAGACGACACGTACTAGATCCATTCTAGATACGTTATAGTTTAGATATCAACTAGTTCTCTTTTGCAGCGCAATTCGGGCAACCAATGTCACTTTTACGTTAGATAGAGTAAGATATCTATTAGATGTGAATTGGATCTCTAAGTCATATCCTGTGGAAATCGTTCAACAGTATCTCCAGAATCGCGCAAATGTCAAATATGACAGGTTAGATCTTAAACATATCGTTATCGTATCTTGGTGATGTCTAAAAGATGGCTAATAGATGTCTATTTCAAAATCCGAATCGGGCCGTATGTTTATGGTTCTGTCGTGTGAGTCAAATCTTTTTGTTGAAAAAAGTAATGAAATTCCAAAGTGTCCTAATACTCGTATTGGCAACTATGATATATTATAAAGAGCAAGAAGTTTAAATAGGTACTTTCCATAATTCAAATATTGAATCTACTTATTTATAATTTCTTGTTGTTTAAAACATGTACCTGTGCATAAATTAATATTACCTTTTTCCTATTATACATCGTGAGGATACCAGACTATTCCCAAAAGGCCTAGTTTCCCCTCTGAGTTGTAACATCATGGCAGTTACTGTCATAAAAAACTAGTGCCTTCGTCAATTCTTGAGATTAATATGTTGAGCGGACCCCAGGTGCCCTAGTGAGTCGTGGTAAAATTTCGGGAAAAAGCTAGGAGGATGATGATGATAACATTAGTGAAAATGGATACTAAATTCTCAGTTTAAAGTGCGTTCAGGCCTACCTGCCTACATTATACTAAGCAAAACACATATTTTTGTATACAATTTAGCATTAAAAACCTGTGCAAAACCTGTCTTTAATCTACAAAGTTCAATGAAGCAGAAACCTCATCTTTAATACGTACAGTCAACCGCATAATCGCGCTCCGAACGTGCACGTAAAACATGATCCAAGTGCTGGTAAATTTTTCATTCATGAACCTGTCTTACATTCTAATTCACAATAATGGTTACGTTCGCCCGCGTCATAACGAAACTGCTAAAGGATCCCGCGGGATCGAGGGTTTGGTAAAAATATGTTTGTACATGTTACAAGGAGGGATTATACTGGAAGAGGCACAGGAGTCAATAAAATTTTCGAATCAGTGACTACCTAGTAGCTTTTGCATATTTTTTTCATTACGTAATAATTATGTCAATTTGTAGTTAGAATATGTACAATAGCACATTGTGAGTAACAATTTACGAACGAGTGTGAATTGAAGCCCGAAGCTGAAGGTGAGGGCTAATTAATACGAGTTCGTAATTTCTATACCGCCCGTGGCAAGCACAATGTTTTTGACACTGAGGAAAAAAAGGAAATAAATAAATCTACTGCCTAAATTCGTACGTACCTACATTACATCCCTAGGTTTATGATTTCAGGCCCGCAGTATCTTTATTTTTGTCAAGCACATGCAGTTAGATGTTTAACATACAAACAATGTGTACTACTACTAAGGGGTCCCTTTGTTTCACATAATTATTGAAATTCATAATGTAGTGATTGTCCGATTATCATTAGTCCTAAAACTGATATCGTTAACTTTTCACGATTTTCGTAAGGTTATCATATAGATAGGTTAGGTTAGGTTAGGTTTGTTTTATGGCAATTCTGAAAAGTTACGCGTTTCTGAGGAAAACCAAATTATGACTAACGAAAATGCGGACAAACAATACATTATTATAACTTAAAATTTCATGGGAATCAATAGAGACCCAGGTAAACTACATTATTCATGTGGTAAACCAAATAGGTTAAATGAGATGAAGGAGCATCAAAAACGAGATAATTAAAGGTATTTGGTGGGGAATGTCATTTATTATTTATTTATTTCAATTCAACTACGCTCACCCAAAACGCCACGCCACTTCCATCCTCTCTACAGCTTCACACCCTCACCTTATGTTAGCTTAGGCCAAATAATAAAGATCATGTTTTACGAACAAGATTTCACCCCACGTGGCTTCCCTTCGGCCCATCTTGATTGGCGAATACTTTATCTTGATGCGTACTTACTTTTTTAGGGTTCTGTGTTATTGAGGGAACCAATTTAATGAGTAATATATCCTTCTCGATTACTTACATCCTCGAAGACATATACGTTTGAATCGAGTAATATAATATGAAGTATAAAGTTAACGAAATTATTTTCAATTTCTGTCAAATATAAAACTGGTCGTGTAACTCGTTACACTTTACACGTTATTTATTAGTTGTTCAATAATTAACTGTTTTATATTTCGACAGAGTACAAACATAAAACTCTATACCGCAACAATTAAATATATTTCATGAAACGTAAAAATTGTCCCTAGTAAATCCATTATTATTATTAGCGAGGTTCAAAAGATAATAGGTAAATTATATTGTTCATAAAATACAAATAGCTTAAACGGTACATAAATATGTATAACTGAGTTTATAGCAACGAAGTTATTATAAATTATATAAAAAGTATATACCATACGCAGTTTATACCTGCTTCATGTACATTTGCATACTTATTTTTATTATTGTTTTATCAGCATTTTATCATTTCTTCTCATTAAATTTGGAATCAGGAACTTAACAGACCAAGAACCAAACTTTCCTCGGCCTCGCTAACTTGGCCAACTTTTTTACGTTTCGATTTTAGTAGCAAGGCATTTTTTATGAACCCCATTGTGTAAATTAAAAAGGGTGGTGGGGCTTAAGTTATTTATGAAAGCAATTTAAGTGTATACATTAAGCCAGAAATTTTGTTTATGTCACACTTTTTGTTTCGCAAATGAATTTGGAGAATTACGGTGATTGGTTGGTTACAACGGAGACTTGTTTGAATTAATGAGACAGATGAAATGGGACTTTTAAGAGTACTTAGTCCCTTTTCTAATTAATTAATTAAGTTGAAGGTCACGTCACGTCATTTTGAATTGTGTATGCAAGGCTTGTTGGACTTTAATGTATTTAAAAATGTTGCGTTGAGATAATGCATTCCTTATTAATTATACACTAACTAATGGAATAGGCAAAATAATGATCATTCTTAAAAAAAACGTGTAAGTTTGTATGTGCAAACAAATGAGTGTCAAAATTTCTATGCATATTGGTTCATACAAAGTTTAAGAAGAAAAAGAAGAAGAATGGAAGTTAAGTGCCGTAATGATAAAAACTAGAGACACTTTTTTCTTATTTTAGAATTGTAATAGGTACTTACATTGTTCTGAGTAGAAATAGCAAAACTTCAAGTATCAAAAAATGTATGTATGTACAGCTTTCAATAAAATGGTCAAAGTAATACATTTTTGTAGATACCTAGATCTCAAGTGTATGAACATTTACTTCACTTAGTCTATCTAAGCATAGCTCAAGCTCAAGCCAAAGTGAAGTGGAGAATATCCATACGCTTGTTTATGTCCATTAAATCTGTTTTAACTGAAAAATAACAACATTTATGATGAAACTCAGCGCATTTAAGTGTTTTGATCTTTTTAATGCCATAACCATTCTCTAACCACAACAGTTGGTCAATGAAGTTCTTTTATTTCAGCCAGTTGTTTAGTGAATTAAACTATTTTTGTATGCTTAGGGCATACTGAAAATTCCTGGAACTGGCCACTTAGAAAAAATAAGTCGTCTCATATATCAGAATCCAAAAACTTTCAGTATAGCCCACGTACCACAATAAGGGCAAACAAGCGTGCGGCTCGTCTGATGCTAAGCAGCTACAGCAGCCTATGCGCCTTTGCAACTCTGATGGAATAACACGCGCTTTTTGTTTTCAATAAGCTCAATAAATTTTACGCTACATGTGAATATTCTACTCCATCACTTTGCGCGCCATATGAATATTTTACTCTTCTTCTTCCTCGCGTTATCCCGGCATTTTACCACGGCTCATGGAAGCCTGGGGTCCGCTTGACAACTAATCCCATGATTTGACGTAGGCACTAATTTTTACGAAAGCGACTGCCATCTGACCTTCCAACCCAGAGGGGAAACTAGGCCTTATTGGGATTAGTCCGGTTTCCTCACGATGTTTTCCTTCACCGAAAAACAACTAGTAAATATCAAATTATATTTCGTATATAAGTTCCGAAAAACTCGTTGGTACGAGCCGGGGTTTGAACCCGCGACCTCCGGATTGAAAGTCGGACGCTCTTACCGCTAGGCCACCAGCGCTTATGAGTATTTTACTATTAAACCCATTACATAAACAATGAAAACTAAGGCTAAAACCCGATCCCCAACTTCTAACTTCCCGAAACCCTAAAAACGTTCCGTAAACGTAACTTTATCAGCCCTTTGTGGGGTTCTCAAATATTGACGCGTGTCATGTCGAAGTGTTTGCGTACATTGTTCGGGGCGCAGGTTTGATTCCCCGGTGTAATGCAATAGTGTAAGTACCTACGTTTATTTGGAAACTCTTAGGTTTGGGGTTCTGTGAAGGGTTTAAAATAAAATATTTAACTTTATTCGTGACATTATATTTAAGTGTACAGGTATATAAAGAAAACCGATCAAGTGTCACGGAATGGTTTTTTAAATGTGTGATATAATAAGCGTCGTATCATTTACATTAACTTCACGACGGTGAGAGTTCTTCCATTTATTTATTTTAATTTGTCATAATATATACGATACGTTAAAAGAACCAGCTTTTACTTTTAATACTTACGAAGTACTTCGTTACTGATAATGATAACTGAAAATATAAAATAAGTCTATGTTTTCCTAATTGATATGACTGTTATATATTAGTATTTTTTACATATTTCAAATTACTCAGCATTCTCAATTGTAATGAACTCTTTGTGACCGTTTCTTTTGCCTTAAGTCTATTTGTGGTTCATAATTAAACTGCATCTTCCCGAAGTTCTTAGAACCGTCTCACGCCTGACGATTTTTATTGGAGTCGACCGGAACCTCCCGGGACATAGTACAGACAGCTTGTTTACATCGAACTGTAAACTAGAATATCTCCTTGGAAGCGACGTTTTGTATTATTCACATACCAATCGTATGCAATGTCCATCCAAACGTAAACTTAAAGATGCCGTTAGAAGCGGCCGAATACCTTTGTTCAAGAAATTTCAAGACACTGAATGAATTCATAAAATAAATATTGTCATTCTTAGGCTAGGGACAACCTTTTTAAAATCTTAATTTTATATGGAGCAATAAAAACACGAAACAAACAAAGAAATTTCAGAAATCCAAGTATATTATCTCGTATTAAAACGAATAAAAAATGAAATAAAACTCAAGCAATATCATACAGAAATACTCATAAAACAAGCAGCAGGGGGTGCAAAGAAGGGTCCTTACTTGACTCGCTAGCTAGTTTAAGTAGACCTCTCTTCGCTCCCGAAAATCGTTAAAGCTCGCAGTAAAACGTGAATTATATAGATCAGTGTATGCTGGGCAAATTATATTTTGTTTTCTGGTTTTGTGAGGAATAGCAAGATGGTCGTAAGTCGCGGTCACGCTGCGTATCGTAATGGGAGTTGAGAATGTTAGAATATGTTCCTTAAGTTAAATAGGAGGGTGTGTTGATTAGTAATTACTATTTCAAGGACAATGGTGCAGTGTATTCTTGAAAGCAATTTTAGTAACATAATTAATGTAATTATATTTACTTAGGTACTGACATTTGCCCGATAATAGTGTAGCTTTATTTGACGTTCATAAGCGCGTAAATACTTGAATTAATAAATTATCTTTATCTAATACTCACTTTTATAAAAGTATAATATTAAATACCAAAGAGAAAGTGCTGCAAAAGCGCAGAAGGAGACTTTTTCTAATTAGCTAAACATTGTATCATTTCATAAGGAAGCTAGTGAGCTTAAACTGAACTTAACTAAATAAAACCAATTATCCCAAAGCTTTTCTTTACTTTGGATGCAGGTAAATCAATATATTTTATGAAATATCAGATAGGCTAAAACATTTTTGACGTCAAAATCTGTCAGAAAATAAAGCCACATATAATTATTTATTACCTCTCTTGCGATATCGTGATCATTACATTAGCCAAAATATGCCCACTGCTGGACAATAATCCTCAGCGATTTGTAATTGAAGAACTGTTAGATGTTAGATGAAGGCATCAGCATTGTTGCATTCTTGACCAGGTTGTTGGCCCTTATTAGGAGTTTTCTACCCACGCTACGTATGTCAGTGTCGAACTCATTACCCTTTTTGCCTCATTGGCTCTCAGTGATATTTACTAGTTGTCAACCCTACCTCAAACGGCTGGCCAAAAAGGGTTTTTTCGCCTAAACTCCACCCCTGCAAATATTTACTGATAATTAAACTACAGTTTAACGCTCCACTGTACTATTCAATTCTCCGCTTAGTTGCACGAAAAACGCGACAAAGCATGAGTGATGTATGTACAGTTCACGTCGTAAATATCTGTACAATGTTGAATCTTATCGCTTTGTAATAGGGAGAATAGTGTCTACATATCTTTGACGTGGACCGCGCTATCCCAGTTTCCACTTAATGACCTCCGTTGTCACGCCAATACGTGCTTTATCGCAACAGAATAGGGCTGATAAATTGTTGGGTAAATTTGACCCAGATGTTTTTTCCCCTTTTTTTATGCTGGAGTAATGTAGCAGTTAAATTAAGTAGATATGTCTAAAGTCGGTCATAATCATAGCTCAAACAAGGGATAATGGTCATAACGCTTGCATAATAATATTGCTGATAGTGTTAAAGTGCTTGGCTTTGTGAAGTACATTTGTACCAGCCGGTGTTGCCCAATATCATCACCTTCATCCTGCCCTTATCCCACGTTATGTGGGTTCGGCACAACATGTTATTCTCTTCCATTCTCCTCTTATCTTTCGTCTCAGCACATACTCCTTTCTTTCTCATATCCTCTTTCACAGAATCCATCCAACGTTTTTTGGGTCTACCATCCGCTCTCCGTCCAACAACATTCATCCCTAACATTCTATATACCACCACCTTATCGAAAAATACCTATTCCATATCGATAAATTATTTATTTGCTACATAAAATCTTAATATCAAAGCATTCCTAAGCGAAATAAGCTTATTTTGGAGTCCCTACACGCGCCATTAGGCCAAAACATTCGCCATTTTTGGCCAGAGCCTAATAAACTACGGACTGCATTAGTGTAATACGCCTTAATTCCGAGGAAACCCTTGCCATTTGCCACCGAGCCCTGGAAACCGCTGAGAGCTTCGTAGAAAACAGGTTTCCGGGCGTTAGAGAGGTAGGATGGGGTGTGGTGTTACGTTTTCAGTATTCAGTATTCAGATCTTTATTTGCTGATATAGAAAAAAACCATGCAAATACAATAATAAAATATCACATAAAAACAAATAAAAAAAACAGGAACAAAACAAACAAAAAAGAGATCAAGAAATAATACATAACACATACACACAACACAACACATAATATTTATTGTCCAAATGTTTATTACTATTAGCTAGAATAAGGTAGCCAGGTAGCATTAGCTGTGTGCACGATCTGTCCAAAGGCATTTTCTTTTGTGTTTATCACAAATATTTGTTCCTGAGTTATGGATGTTTTCTATATAAGTATTAATGTATACTTACTTCGTCGTCTAGGACCCACAACACAAGCCTTATCTAGACACGCGATAGCGTGTCCAGCCAAGTTCAAAGAAAATGGAACTGGCGATTGAGCTTATTGTGGGACTAGGTTGATCTGTGTTAAATTTGTACTATATTTTATTTTTGTTTTTTTTTTTAGCCACTGAGTTGACAGAGTTCACATATTTGGCAGGTCAAGCGCGATCCCCGTTTTAATTGTTAGTCCCCATTTCACACTTCGTAACTATTAACTATGTTCATCATATGTGTCTTGTAATAAGTAATGATTATGCTGTGGTGTATTTGCCCTTTAAAGCCTTAAAATGAACGTGACTAAATTTTCATTGATCGATAAAGGGATCATCTTCAAGTATGTGGCTACAATTCTCGCTGAATTGGTGGATTGTATGCTTGTTAACCACCATTTTTGATATAAAAAACAGCCACGTATTTTTGTATTTATAAATGTTGCTGTGTATTTTTCATGTCACTACTATGTTACTGTAAATGTTGTATTGACTTGTAAATTAGCCCTTGAGGTAGGCCGTAGGCCTTAGTAGGCTAACAGAATATATTTTTTTGATTTCGAAGCCAAAAATCAACGTTATAACGAAATTTTGCTTTCATATCCTTTTATGCAGCTATACCTCTTACATCTCCAACCCCAATCAAACAACCTTTAACGTCTAACTTCAAATAAATCTTACCTCCGTAATCTTCAAACGGTCTAATGTTCTTAGCTACGTATAACTCAGCCTGCGGCCGTACATGCATGAAACTGGCTCATCCTTTGCGGTCGCCATATGACCATTGATGTCTTTGATCCTTTTGTACGAAAGGGTAATCAAGTGGATGATACCGGTTTAGAATCAAAGGTACTTGGTAAAGGTATTGATTGTATTTTGATACCAGGCGAGTGTATTTTGATAAAGGCGACTGGACAGACTTCTCGAATTTATAAAGGTAGGTTGACGTGATCCACTTGACTTGATAATCTGACCATATTTTTATTCAATTTATTTTCAAGATACACCATGATACAGTAGGTAGGTGCAGGCAGCATCAAAAGTAGAGTATCAAACTATGCGTCAAAAGTATCCACGGGTCAATTTCACCAAACGAGCATTTTTGTCTAATTCCCATGGAATTTTGAAATGCCAACATTACACAAAAAAAATATGCTGATAATTTGATAAAAAATATAATAAACATTAATTTTCTTATGGGGTAAAAATATTCATAAAACTTTAAAAGTTAGTTCAATTTAAAATTTTGGTCAGGGCACGGGAATTAGTGTGTCCATGGGAATTAGATTTTACTAGCACAGAAATTAGAACATGGCACAGGAATTGTTTTCTTAACTTATTTTGGTAGTTAAAACTAATATATATTATTTATTTATATTTTAATCTACAATAATAAACTGCAACCATACTGAAGCGGCATCGAACATATTTACCTTCTTTAATTTTAGTTTCGGACGACAAATCTACGAAAGTATGATACACTAAAAACTACGTATTTGTATACGTACAATCGGTACAATCTTTCGTAGGATTTTTCATTATGCTCAAAAGTAGATACCGGACAGGGCACGGGAGTAGTAATTTGAGCCTTTAGGTATTTTTAAGTGTACTCTAAAAACCAATTAATCAGTGAATTCATATGGAACTCGGTGTGAAAGTGTGACTTCTTTATGTAAAAAAAAATGGTAAGTATTATCTGATGATAACCCGCGATTTTCAAAACGGACAGAAAAAAAATCGTGTTCGAAAATTGACCCCTACCATTATCTAATAGCTTAGCAAAAAAGATACATATATGTAGAACAATTAGACTGTGGCAGATAGGTAATACTTTTAAACGCGTAAGATTAGATTCGATTTATTTTCATAGGATACCATTACATCAAGTAAATATAAGTAAAGATTTAGTAGCTTGGAATAGTATTCGAGGGCGGCAGATACATTTAACACGTTCGATTGTTTCATCTGCTAATATGAATGCTGACTGTACCTTTATAATCGCGACAAGGGGAAATCAGTGACTCCTTCCTACACGTTATAAAAAGGTGTGATTCAAATATTGTCTGTATAAAAATAAAACCTAATCCCATCTGGGCTGTAAGATGCTCAAAATATTTACTGTCCATCCATACATCATGGAACAAATCGAAAAACTTAACCCGGCCACTGGAGCACATATTTCTTGCCTCTCGCAAAAGGGTAGCAAAAAATATTTCCTTTGCGATACAATCAGATGGGTCTCTTACAGTTTTACGTGCGTTTTTGCTGAGAATAGTTACAACATACATGGAATTATAAACTGAAATAAATGTCATATACTAAGAAAAAGTGACCAAGGCCTCCAGTGCCCCAGGCTGGAATCGAACCAGCGTCCTCTGCTATCGCGGCAGGTGCCTGAGCCACTCGGCCACCGGGCCACAGCGACATTAGTCAAATTTTCCAAGTATATGCACTTCCTACTGAAGGCTTGTGGCGCCCCCTGGCCATCTCTAAGGTAGAACAGTATGGTTCGAACCTTCTATCTGGATCATTCTCATGATGATACCGAGCTAGCGAGAGAGATGGCGCTGCCAATCAATACTATGAAGTATTTGAACAAATTAAATTATTTTTCAGAAAATATTTTAATTTGTTTTTATCAAGTAGAAACACTACTATATAAATTATAAACTGAAATAAATGTCATATACTAAGAAAAAGTGACCAAGGCCTCCAGTGCCCCAGGCTGGAATCGAACCAGCGTCCTCTGCTATCGCGGCAGGTGCCTGAGCCACTCGGCCACCGGGCCACAGCGACATTAGTCAAATTTTCCAAGTATATGCACTTCCTACTGAAGGCTTGTGGCGCCCCCTGGCCATCTCTAAGGTAGAACAGTATGGTTCGAACCTTCTATCTGGATCATTCTCATGATGATACCGAGCTAGCGAGCTTAGTATATGACATTTATTTCAGTTTATAATTTATATAGTAGTGTTTCTACTTGATAAAAACAAATTAAAATATTTTCTGAAAAATAATTTAATTTGTTCAAATACTTCATAGTATTGATTGGCAGCGCCATCTCTCTCGCTAGCTCGGTATCATCATGAGAATGATCCAGATAGAAGGTTCGAACCATACTGTTCTACCTTAGAGATGGCCAGGGGGCGCCACAAGCCTTCAGTAGGAAGTGCATATACTTGGAAAATTTGACTAATGTCGCTGTGGCCCGGTGGCCGAGTGGCTCAGGCACCTGCCGCGATAGCAGAGGACGCTGGTTCGATTCCAGCCTGGGGCACTGGAGGCCTTGGTCACTTTTTCTTAGTATATGACATTTATTTCAGTTTATAATTTATATAGTAGTGTTTCTACTTGATAAAAACAAATTAAAATATTTTCTGAAAAATAATTTAATTTGTTCAAATACTTCATAGTATTGATTGGCAGCGCCATCTCTCTCGCTAGCTCGGTATCATCATGAGAATGATCCAGATAGAAGGTTCGAACCATACTGTTCTACCTTAGAGATGGCCAGGGGGCGCCACAAGCCTTCAGTAGGAAGTGCATATACTTGGAAAATTTGACTAATGTCGCTGTGGCCCGGTGGCCGAGTGGCTCAGGCACCTGCCGCGATAGCAGAGGACGCTGGTTCGATTCCAGCCTGGGGCACTGGAGGCCTTGGTCACTTTTTCTTAGTATATGACATTTATTTCAGTTTATAATTTATATAGTAGTGTTTCTACTTGATAAAAACAAATTAAAATATTTTCTGAAAAATAATTTAATTTGTTCAAATACTTCATAGTATTGATTGGCAGCGCCATCTCTCTCGCTAGCTCGGTATCATCATGAGAATGATCCAGATAGAAGGTTCGAACCATACTGTTCTACCTTAGAGATGGCCAGGGGGCGCCACAAGCCTTCAGTAGGAAGTGCATATACTTGGAAAATTTGACTAATGTCGCTGTGGCCCGGTGGCCGAGTGGCTCAGGCACCTGCCGCGATAGCAGAGGACGCTGGTTCGATTCCAGCCTGGGGCACTGGAGGCCTTGGTCACTTTTTCTTAGTATATGACATTTATTTCAGTTTATAATTTATATAGTAGTGTTTCTACTTGATAAAAACAAATTAAAATATTTTCTGAAAAATAATTTAATTTGTTCAAATACTTCATAGTATACATGGAATTGTATTAAAATAATACTAACCCATATACGTATACACATTAGGTCGTTTTAGACCCACTTTCTACTATCCAGTTATCCACTCCACTAGTCGGTATCGTAAGACACTAGTAACAATATCAATTCTTGGAATGAGTTGCCATGCGGACCTCATGCTCCTATGAGCCGCAGCAAAAAGCCCGGACAACGCGAGGAAGATGATGACTGACTGATGATTGCAACTAATCCATAGAATTGGCGTAGACACTAGTTTTTACGAAAGCGACTGCCATCTGACCTTCCAACCCAGAGGGTAAACTAGGCCTCATTGGGATTAGTCCAGTTTCCTCACAATGTTTTCCTTCACCGAAAAGCGACTGGTAAATAGCAAATGATATTTCGTGCATAAGTTCGTAAAACTCATTGATACGAGCCGGGGTTTTAATCCCTTACTTCTCAGCCTCTGTAGTAATGTACTATTTGGTTACAGATTTCTGCCTGTGGGAGAGGACATTCAGATTGAAAGTCGCACACTCTTACCGCTAGGCCACCAGCGCTTCCAATGTATGGATTTCATTGCACTTTATTTACCTCATGCTGAAAAAAGTGCCGTCTACATAAACCTTTATCACAACACTCGATCTAAGTCAGCGGCTTGTTTCTTCCTTTGTGCGGTGTAGCGCTCTTAAGGTGACAGGAACTTAGTGAGGCTTAGGGAGACAAGTGGCGAGCCGTGTGGGTTTGTTTTTGTAAGCTGCTGTTGGGTCCATTTTTGTAAGTTTATTTTTACATCGTCCTCCTGAAGCGTACTATTTTGTAACTTGGTTATTTCAAAAAGTAATATAGTCCTTACAATATAATGGTCACGAGACCAGAAACTAAAAACATATCAACGAGATTTGATAGGAAATCGTTTGTATGGTTTAATATCATTGTATGGAGCCTAATCTCGATCATGTCTCTGAAACCATTCATAATTTTAGTTGTAGGTAATACTTATGAAAAAGTGACCAAGCTCTCCAGTAGTGTAGTAAATAAAGGTAGTGGACCGCTCAGCTAGGGCGTGGCAAATAAATGGACATATACCGGGTGTGGCCTTGTAATATGAGCAAAAAATTCAAGCGTAGGCTGTACTCCTCATACTGACCAACATTTGTTCAGCGACTTTTAAAAATAACTTGTGGTTTGATTTTTAATACACTTTAACGCATTCACTGCCAGGGGGCGTGGCCTAGGAACAAACTTATATGACGCTGAACGCACATGTGCGTTGGGGGCAGTGAATGTGTTAAAGTTTATTCTAAGACGCATTTTATTGCGAATTTTGTTATGTTTAAGGCGTGACAAGCAACGTCCAGATTCAGATTCAGATTCAGAGCGTTTAATACGGTAAAAACATACATGTCAAAAACATAAAAATAAAATCACATACACACCTAAAACTAATTAAACCTACAACTGTACATATACACAAGTCAATTACACGATAATAATAATGACCAAATAAATTAAAAATTAATTAATACCCATAAAATTCATTAATACTATAAAAGGCCTTATCAATCAAGTAATTTTTTAGTTTATGGACAAACAACTCGTAAGAAGTTGCCTCTTTGATTTCCGGGCTCAAGCTATTATATATTTTTACACCTACTACCCTCAATGAGTTGGATGATTTCGCTAATCGCGCAAATTCCGCTTTAATATCTCTTCCCGTACTTCTCTGTTCTGGGCGACGCATTTTAAAATCGCCCTTGTGCTTCCACATATATTTCGCGACTTCCAGAATGAATAAACTAGGGACCGTCAGAATCTTAAGTTTTTGGAAGTATTCCTTCGTTGGAGTAAACGGCGGAACCCCAGCCAATATCCTAACGGCCCTCTTCTGCAACACAAAAACCCTATCTCTATCAGCCGCCAGGCCCCATAAGTCAATTCCATACTGAATAATAGAGTTTACGTAAGCATAATATGCCATGCGGACGTTTTCACTAGAAAGGGCAGGAGAAAGACGTGACAGCGCGAAAGATGCCTGAGCCAACCGACCTGTAAGTAAGTCTATGTGCTTATCCCATTTTAATCCACAATCAAATTGAAAACCTAAAAACCTTGTATCTTGCACCTGGGGCAATTTTACGTTGTTAATCTCAATATCAAGGGGAGTTTGATAAATACCTCTTAACCAAAAATGAATAATCAACGTTTTATCAAGATTTATCAAAAAGCCATTCACTTCGAACCAATTTACCAATTTTAATAGAGTGCATGTGATTTTCTGCTTTAGATCAATAAACGTTTCCCCGGCAACAACAGCACAACCGTCATCTGCATACATTACAAAGTCACCCTCTGGGAACAAGCCAATGAGATCGTTGACCATGACAAGGAACAGGAAATTTCCAACTGCTGAACCTTGAGGAACAGAACAATCATCAAGCATCCTCATCTCAGACTTTGTCCCGCCTCCGTCCACCGACACTACCTGTTCCCTATTTTTCAGGAAACGTCCATCACAATGATATGGCGTGGCGACGGCGTCCATTGAAGATAATATTTATTTTGTATGAAAAATAGGGAGTCTAAATACTTCATAATTTTTAAAAGTTGTTGAACAAAAGTGTCACCGTTTGAGGAGTACAATCTATGTTTTTAACCGACTTCAATTTCATAGAAGGAGGAGGTTCTGTATTCGGTTGTGGCTATTTTTTTTTTTTTTCTATGTACGTTCACCGATTACTCCGACATCCGTAGTCCGATTTGAGTAATTCTTTTTTTGTTTGAAAGGAGCTACCTCCGAGTTGGTCCCATTTTAATTTGGTTCTGTTCTGATGATGGGATCTATGAGGAATTGAGGGAACTCAGGAGCTACTAAATTCCTGCGCAAACCGGCGGAGCGCAGCGCAGATCACTTTAAAATTATCAATGTATGTTCTTCCCTATTTCAATTACATTCTGGTATAAATTTAAATGCTTTGAGGCCGACCTCGGAGCATCACGGAGGATTGTTACTCCGCGGCATCGAGGAGCACGTTAGAGGATACCGCGGCGGTAGGCGCCGGCATGCCACGGCATCCCCCGGTATGCGCCGAGGCCTCCCGAGTGCGCCGGGGTAGCACCGGGACGACGGGGGAGAACTCGTGCACACTAGTCACTAATCCCTTTTGATAGAGTACACGCGGCGGCATGCCGCGGCATCCCCCGGCCTGCGCCGAAGTGCTCCCTGGTGCGCCGGCCGCCAGCGCCGGGCTGGCGGCCGCTCGCGGTATCGCGGGGGATTTTACCTCGCCGGTGTGCGCTGCGCGGCGTAAATCCTCCTCGGTGATCTGCGCTGCGCTCCGCCGGTTTGCGCAGGCCTGTACACATACAGAATGCTCCAAAGTAAAAAAAAATGTAATTTGTTAATTTCTTCGTAACCGCTACACCGATTGTTATGATACTTTGTATACTGGTTCTAAATACCCTAATGCATATGTACATTTCGGCTTTGTCCAATGGCTAGGGACACCCTGTATATTTCAATCAAAATTATAAAAATCTGTCTAAAGCTTCGCAATAAGCTATACTTAAACAATGATACCTAGGTACTTATAGGAACTTAAATCACCAACTATCATCACTAAGATAGCAGTAAAGAAAACAAAGTAGACCTTAGTACCTATTCCATAAAACAGGACACTTCAAAAACATTCTGTTGAGCGAATCTACCTGCCAGAGACGTTTTCTTTGGAAGTGAGGCGACAGCGGCTGGGAAAAGTCAATATACACAGATAAGACTTAACTTATAAAGATTTTTTTTGTGGTTTATTTGTATATCAATATCACTTACAAAGTAAGTAAGTAAAAATACTGCCTAAATGTAGCGTTTTAAAGTATCCTTTTTATTTTAATATTTAGACATACCGTTGGTAACCGTTAGGTTGGTATTGGTAATAAATTGTTGCCAAGTGTCATGATGGGATATAATTTTCGGCAATAACTTAGAAAACATACATAATATGTTTTGGATAGCCTAGTAAATACTCAGAAGGCTTTAATATAGAGTTTCTACAGCCACGTTCTCATGCAGTATCAAAAAATATGCCACGCCGATTTCACGCCGATCACGCCGCCGCCGCCGGTCAAAAAATCATCGGACGCCGCCGCCGATGATTTTGCCATCGGCGCACATCTCTACCCCTCAGTAATTCCTCTGCCAGAAAAAACTTTACAATATGATAAAGTATCAAAAAATATAAAGTATTGTATAAATATCCAAAGAATAATAATAATAGTATTGAAGTAAATACCTAAAGTCTTAAATCGTTAATATCTTTTTACGGAAAAATGCTCCGTTCAAACTTTCGTTTTCACCGGACATATTCATGTAACGTATTGCAACAATATATGAAATATAAAAACCGGGCAAGTGCGAGTCGGAATGGCGCACGAAGGGTTCCGTACCATAATACAAAAAACAGCAAAAAAACAAACGGTCACCCATCCAAGTACTGACCCCGCCCGACGTTGCTTAACTTTGGTCAAAAATCACGTTTGTTGTATGGGAGCCCCACTTATATCTTTATTTTATTCTGTTTTTAGTATTTGTTGTTATATCGGCAACAGAAATACACCATCTGTGAAAATTTCAACTGTCTAGCTATCACGGTTCGTGAGATACAGCCTGGTGACAGACAGACGGACGGACGGACGGACGGACGGACGGACTGACGGACTGACGGACGGACGGACGGACGGACGGACAGCGGAGTCTTAGTAATACGGTCCCGTTTTACCCTTTGGGTACGGAACCCTAAAAAAAATATCCCAGCAGAAATACCAATTACTTATTTTGTAAAAAAATTTTGGACGGAGGAATTACTCGGTTAAATATATAAACAGGTTTGTATTTTTACGTATACATACCTAACTTAGGAGTCTTTTTAGGGTTCCGTACCTCAAAAGGAAAAAACGGAACCCTTATAGGATCACTCGTGCGTCTGTCTGTCTGTTTGTCACAGCCTATTTTCTCGGAAACTAATGGACCAATTAAGTTCAAATTTGGTACTCATATGTAAATTAGTAACCCAAAGATGGACATATTTTTTTTATAATTTTAAAATACATAGGTTCGAAGTTATTTAAGAAAATACAAATAGCCAAAAAATTACCATTCCCCCCTGTATCTCCGAAACTACAAGGGTCTAAAATTTTGAAAAAAATACACAAAATAGTTCTTTACCTATAGATGACAAGAAAACCTATTAGAAATGTGCAGTCAAGCGTGAGTCGGAATTATGTACGGAACCCTAGAAACGCGAGTCAGACTCGCACTTGGCCGGTTTTTTTTTTGGATATTTATGTTAGTTTCGGCTCATACTATACAATAACCAAGTAAAATTTCATCGACTGAGAAATTAATGCATGGGTCTCCATACAACAACTTGCTTGGTTTCCTACACTACAGTGGCTATAGCTATCCGCGGTGGCAGCATGGTTCCAATTTTATCGCCTGTCACTATGCCGGTCACTTTCGCACTTACATACTTGTCAGAACGTGACAGGTATGGTGACAGGTGATAAAAATGCGACCATGCTACCGCCTCTGGTTTGTTCTGTCGTATTATTTTATTTTCAAAAAATCTCCATACATACATTAGTAGTACTTAAGTTCTCGACTCGTCATCGAGAAACTCATTAGTATGATTCCGAGTTCGGACCCCAACCTCTAAATAGTAAAAAAAATACTTTACGTGTCACAGAACGTAAGTTGTTAAGGAAGATACTGGGGCCCGTTAAAAGAGACGATGGCAGTTGGAGGATTCGGAAAAATGTCGAAATCGAAGAACTCGTAGCTGAACCGAATATAATGGGTGAGACCAAAGCACATCGTCTCCGTTGGCTGGGCCACTTCGAAAGAATTGGTGAAGATCGTAGTATAAAGAGACCATACTTGGATCGACCGACTGAACGCCGTCCTGTAGGTCGTCCTAAGTATCGGTGGGCGGATCGAGTGGAGGCAGATCTCCGGGAGCTCGGCGTCAGTGAAAACTGGCGTGAATCCGCGCTGGACCGAGTAAAATGGCGTGCTCTTTTGTTGGAGGCCAAGACTCATTTTGGGTCATCGCGCCAAACTAGTAAGTAAGTACACGTTGAACCCTAAATTTCCGATAATTTCCAAACCCATTATAAAAATTAAAGTCTCATCAAATCAAGAGCCCAATTGACTTCCTAATACTCAATTTCAAATTGAAAATCAGCTGAAAGCCACTCCACAATATCCAATCGCGGGACTGTTCCTTCAAACTGTCAATAAATGTCACTGCAAAGCCCGAGGGCTTTGACCGGCGATGACAGGTACCTTGCCCGTGTAAGTCCAAATAACCAGTGTAAAGAGACCTATAAGTTATGTTTAAAATTTTAGATTTCTTTTGAGGATTCGACTCAGATTTTAGGAGTTTAGGCATTATGTTGAACTTGTCAGAGTATTTTTTGCAGTAACTAATCTTTTCTTCTAGAGAAGACTCAACATCCTCGTATTGTAGCGATTGCATCAAATGTTTTTTTATTACACGCTGCCTTCATATACCTATTTTTTAAACTGTTTAGACGACAACGGTTTCACTCACTTGAATTTTTAGGGTCGGTTGCACCAAATTGCTTGTTATCGTTAAAGAGTTCGCAAAATTTTATTGTATGGAATGTTTCATAGTAAATTGCCGCGGCGCGCCGGGTGACGATGATCAGTTTGTCAAATACGGATGGTGCAACTGGCACTTAGTCTCACTAATATGTCTCACAAAAGTTTAATTTCGACTATTTTTTTTAGTTTAGACTAGCGACCCGCCCCGGCTTCGCAGGGTAAACCTTCCTCAAGAATCACTCTATTAATAAGTGAAAACCTCATAAAAATCCGTTCAGTAGGTTTTGAGTTGCGGCGGGGCCCTTTGTTTTATAAGATGTAGTGATAGACAAATATACGATGTGACTTTTTTATATTATCTTTTATGTCACTAATTGCTGCTATTGTAAAGGTTTTATTGAAATGAAAAAAAAGGTTTTGTAGCCTACTCGTAAATATTTACATTTTTTTTTCTACTCAAGCACCGTATTAAATTAACATCGTAAGAGAGCTCAGATAAGTCTCTCTGAGTCTTTTACTTGCTCTTATTTTGTGTGCCAATAGGGATTATTACGCGAAACTCTGCGTAGGTAGCGCCACTACCACTATCAGTCACAAATCACAATCTGGGGGTCTACCGCGAAACAAGAAAATCTAAATTTCGTTATCTAACCTCTCTATCACTATTGCATATTCGAGCGATAAAGAGGCAGATAACTAAATTTCAATTTTCGCGTTTACCGGTAGGCCCTTGTTAACAAACCGCCTTGATGCATCAATGTCATATTTTATTGTCTGTGAAAACTTGTCAAAAAATAGTATGTATAAGTTAGTCTATGAATTTACTAGAGTCGGTAGTGCTGCACTCTGGCGGCAGAACATTGTAGTAATATCCCCTATTGGAATGAATTTCTTGAAAAGGGCTTATCCTACGACGCAATTTCTGTGTCTAACTTCCTTTTGGGGATTCATAGGCGAGCGAAGCCCTGTGAAATGTCGGGTTGGTTAATGTCAGATGTCGGGGTGTTACGACGTCTATTAGCCAGCCAGTAGGAAGGTATTTCCTGTATTATGAACTAGGTATAAATCATTTATTTGCTTGAAAAGGGTACATTTACAGATATTCACGTTTGTTGTTGTCCTCCATATCTGGGGGCACGGCAGTGCCCCCGCCAAGTCGATCAAAACAAAAACGCACGGCCGTACCATCCTTTTCCCGAAGCGATTCAGGCGTTTTTCGACGTCCTGTAATTTTGTGCTGGCTAAAGCTAGAACCCTGAATTTTCAGTGACATATAGGGCTTAACATGCTTTACATAAATTCTCAAAAACATTCAATTTGAACTTGTAGTTTAAGAATTATTATACGTCCAAGTTCCTTAGTTTCGACACTGACACACTCACTCACTCACTCACTCACGTACGATCATCATAATTCTAGGGTACTTCTAGCATACCCACAAGCTTCAAATTTTAAACATCAGTAGTTTTCAGCTTATCAAGCCATAGAAAACCTAAAAATATTGCAATATCAGTCACGTTTTAAAGATTTAATAACTGCATAAGTAAGTTTGTAGTCCCATATAAATATATGGTATTACAAAGTTACTGTTGCAGTTCCAACAAATAGTAGGTAAAGCAAAGGTCTGTGATGTACCGTAAAACGGGGTGAACAGAAATCGCGGGGTGAATAGAGAAATTTTGAACTTTTTCTTTCAAGTTGTTATATTTAAAAATGTACATCTCTAAAATTAGATTTTTTGGAATGCGTATAAAGTAGACTATTTATTCTCTACATTTATACCAAAAAAACTTAATCAAACTGCCTAAAAGTTAGATTTTTTTGACTCTAAAGTAAGGTCTGGCCGAGGTAAGAAATGAAGCCTGTCTGAACTTTGTTCTAGCGGTAAATGTTTTGACATTAACTAAGTAAAAGTTAGCTAACCTGGTAATATAGTATCTGTAGTACCTAAATAATAAATAATATCACAAATTTTCTCTATAATAAAGCATTTTTTTGCAAAAAACCAATAACAAGCAAATTTACGTGATAAAGGGGTCAGTGGCCACGCATATGGGGTGAACAGTTACGCCATAGGGGGTGATTAGATACAACAAAGGGGTGTAAAGACACGCCTTGGAGGTTAAAAGACACGAAAAAATAATTTTGTGTTAAATAGCTGTTTAACAAATATATATGCCATTTGCCAATAGAGTATCCACATAATAATGACCTAAAACTTAATATTTGTATTCACCCCTTTCTTGTGTTTATTGACTCCGTTTTAAGGATATGGAAAAAACAGGTAGTTTTCTTTGATTTTCTCTGAATTGTTCTTTAAATTAGTATATTATCTCTTTGCTTTAGCTACAGGATTATATTCCTAGTTCAGGCGCACGTTACAATGTACGTAATATGTAAAAGTTCACGCATAATAAAACATAACATTAGCAATAAAAAATTCTCAATAAATTATTCTTATTAATATTTTTATTCTTAAAATATGATATTAAGCTATACTTATTATTGTTCCCCAGATGGTAAGTAATCATACCATATTGTATGAAGCATGACTGGCTTAATAGCATTAAATATACATACCTACTTACATACACAAATTCCCCAGTTGACGTTACGGTAAAACAGAACGTATTTACCTCAAAAACACGAAACGAATTGGTTAATTCTCACCTTTTCACCCCATAAAATAAAACCGAAATTCATGTCACGTCATGTTTACAAACCTAAAATATTATAAAGGCGCGCCACACCAGCGGTGCGTACGTTTTATTACGGAATCATTGGTGCGAGAGTGATACACGGTAGTTTATCATTCCCCTGTCATATTTGTATGTGTTTTTTTTGCCAGAGGAAATACGTGGCGGTGCCAGGGGACTGTTAACTTGAGGCTTAACCCTGAAAGTTTGTGAATGAGCAATGTTTTTCTTATTCCATGTTTTTGGCGAGAGAGTAAAATATTATGGCATCAGCGTTGTGCCTACATTTTATTTAGTGTGCTGTAAACAGTCGTTATAAAAATAGCTTCAAATATATCTTCACTACACTGTACACATACAAAAATGTCTAAATCGAGTCTAATGTGACGCATGGCATGATGCGACCATGATGTCCATGATACCGTTGCTGATTGATATGACAGTACACACGTATCAGACGTGCATTTGTTTACTCTAATACTCTTATTATATTATTTTATTGACGTATTTCTTCCAAATAAAAATGTTCTAGACAAGTATTTTTTTACAATTTCTGTAATGTTTAACGTTCTTTTTGTGAAATTATTAGTATTAAATTTGATCTGTGTAACAATTCAATATTATTATGGAATAAAAATAACATCAATAATTGCTCTGATAAAATTTGCTTAAGATAATATTATATGTAGACGACTATTCATAAGTGTTTGTTGCTAAGCCTAAATAAATAAAAAATACTTGAAATAAATAATTTATACTTTACCTTTTCTCTAGTTAGTTTACAGTTTAAAGGAAAATTGAAATATGAACCCCAGAAATTATGAAGCCTGTAAATATAAAACTTTTATTATTTATTTGAGACCTTTTTGCGTAGATATAAGAGGATCCGATTCAAGGTCGTCTCAAAAGTTTTTGAAATGAATAGCGAGATAAGCCTTTATTCAGAAAAGTTTAAGCCGATTAGTAATTAAATTTATCAGTACCTTTTCTGTGAATGTAAACGATCGTTTTATAAATATGTATTCCTAAAAAAGGATAAATAAATAATTACTTTCTCAGAAATCTTTTTTTCTACCAAACAAATCTCTATTTATAACTATTCGATTTATTCATATACCTATTCATAAAAAGGTGAAGTCCTTTTAAAAACAATTTACCTGCCGAATTATTCTCGGTATGCCTAGCCTGGAGCAAAATATACCGAGATATTCTAGATATCAGAAGTTCTAGAGCTGTACATGCAGCAGTAAAGTTCAGATTTCAGGCTATTTACAGTCAGGCAAGCTGTCAAAATGTCAATGTGAAGTATTGGCAGGCTGACCTATGCTTGTGCCGCCTGTTGCTTTGAAACTTCACGGATTAACTTTAGATTTAAATTACTATAGCAGCAGGCTTGTCGCAGCGTTGCAAGCAATACTGCCGCAATTAGGTTTTTTAGAAAATTATCAATCTATCATTTTCCGGTGCTGCAATACTGCCGCAATTAGGTTTTTTAGAAAATTATCAATCTATCATTTTCCGGTGCTGCAATACTGCCGCAATTAGGTTTTTTAGAAAATTATCAATCTATCATTTTCCGGTGCTGCAATACTGCCGCAATTAGGTTTTTTAGAAAATTATCAATCTATCATTTTCCGGTGCTGCAATACTGCCGCAATTAGGTTTTTTAGAAAATTATCAATCAATCATTTTCCGGTGCTGCAATACCACAGCAGTGGTTTAGTTTGGTTAAAAAGCTTAGATACGATAAATACAAAAAAAAAACTTTCGAAACCCGTACGTACTTCGACAACCATGCCTTCATATTTAAAATATGTAACAATTTATTAAAAATATATATTCGCCGTTTACCAAGTTAAGGCCTTTTAAATAACTACAAAGCTTAGTAAATAGGGCTCCGTTTCTTTATTATTAATATATTTTATATAGTACAAAAATATAAACATATACATTTTTTTTCCCAGGTATTTGCTTGTATCTACTTGCAGAAACCCTATCCTCCATTCGCCGACACAATTTTCAAATATATACGTAAAACATTGGAAAAATAACGTTTACAAACATGTTTTTTACTCTACGTACAGAAGATGAAAGTACAAAAAATACGTGAACAAGTTACCTATTCCCTTGATTTTCTTTTAGGATTCCTGTACTGAGCTCGACTGCTAATGAACGCATATAAATGCTGATGCTGGAATCAATTTTTCTGTGTTCTTTGATCTTCGTAGGTACTAAATAAATAATGTAATGTTTTACAAAACATAGAATATTAAAAATATATATATTGAAATGAAATGAGGCTCCTACTTATGAACATACGTGTGCTAACTCGGGGCACGAAATGTAAAGTGATGTAGAAAGATATTATATCGCCTGAAAATATATATTGATGTTACTGTAACATTTAGAAATGTTATTCAAATAATATTATTTCTCTTCTCTTCATTTTAAAATCAATACAAAATATCGAAACCCTTTATAGTAATCGAGGATTTTTCAGTGAGCACATGTATACAAAATATATCAACATCAAATCCCTAGAACGTGCCCAATGTTCGTATTTTGTTTTAATTACTCAACTGAAATCAGACTTTTTTTAAAGTGACCCGTGTTCCTTTTTGAGAGATCCATATTATTAAATCAGTTGTAAGTCGGTGGACGTTAAGTTTGTTTTAACTTACGCGTATAGTAATTAAGCACAGTAGCTACAAATGTCAGTTAAGTTGTAACTTTTGTGATAATACCTACAATGATCTCGTAAAAAGATCATAGCCTACAAAGGATAATAAAGTATGGTACCAACAACATCGTCCACAGATTACTAGTATAATTACCTACAGCTTTGCTTGTATGTAAATTCAATGATGACGTGTAAAAGTGCCCTTGTGGCCTATTTGCTGAATAAATGTTGATGATGACTGATAAATCTACAATATGAAGCGCTAGGTAACAATATATAAAGGATTATAGAGTAACAAAACTACGATTACATAATAGTGGCGCGATTCGGGAAATGAAGTAGAGATTCACTAGATATGAAATAGTAAAGACATGTGACGTTCCACGGTAAAAGGTACCTTATGACGGCTGGTGCTTACGCTATTATTAACGCCGCTCCAATATTCAGCCGGGTCAATGGTACCTCTTTCCGTAGAACGTCACATATCTCTACTATTTCATATCTAGTGAATCCCTAATTCATTTCCAGAATCACGCCGTAGGTTTGTGACTTGTATGTTTGGAAAGGTGTCATTTTTGCCTTTGGTCTGTAATTGACACTTCGCCTTAAGCTTTAAAAACTTTTAACCCATAATCTGAACAAAACATTTCTTGTTTTCACAGCTATATATCTAATTGTGACATTAAACATCACCAAACTACGAACATAAAAAGATACTACGGAAAAGTCGCTCGTTATGTCTTGTTCCCCCTTTTTGCCCGTTTACGATGCTGTTGGGGCAAGTTTATTATTTATTGTGTGACACAACATAGCAGCGTTTAGTTTGCCCTTAATATGCCCGAATGTTCAAGGAATGGGTTTTTACGCGACTTTTACGAAGTTGGAAAGTTTTACGAACCTTTACACTTTTACGCCGAGATTTTCTTTCGATTATTCAAAGTTAGTTTTTCAACTTAAAACTTTTAAGGACTATGTATTACTCTTGTTATCGATGTTTTTGTGTTTATATTTAGTAAATTTATGTGAGACAATATTATTTTATCTTAAATATAGGTAGGTAAGTACTTACAAAAATATTTTTTGCAAGAGATTTTTGCTAACAAACAAGATACCTATATACACATTTTATTTCAAAGGTAATTTTCGTTCGTAGGTAATTATAATAAATACTTCTGTGCCGAGAATAGAGGGAAAATAAGAAATAAGTGAATAGCTTTAATAGAGATTAAATCGTCATAAAAAAATAGTTTTTTTTTCTTTACTGTGATCCAATTTAGCCAACCATACCCAATCAAAAAGTAAATCCTTAAATGAGACTGGCGTGTCCAAATACATCAAACGGTGGGATATTACAACAAAATTATGATAATCGTGTTTTTTCCACGTGGCGGTAGCGAAATTAAAGCCAGTTTACACGAGCGCTGTCTCTAAATCCCTCTGACGTCGCGTTAAAGTCCCATATTCAAAATGGCTGCCACGTCAGGTCGAGTTGACATGAGCTCACGGAGACAGGCCCTGTCTTCGCCTCGAGAAACACGGTTTTTTTATTTATTTAAGTAGCTTGACACGAGGCGAGCTTTATAATGTACAGTGGCGTTCAAAGTGCGTGGAAATGTTACAACCGTAATATTAAGACATTTAATTTTACGGTCGACATCTATCCATGCACTTTTGAACGCCACTGTACCTACAGTCGACTCGGCGTCAAAGATATTTTTGCATTTTATGTCTATTAGTGTAAGGTGAAAAAGTGTAAACCTATCTTAGACATCGACTGTACAGTGTAGTTTGACTGTCACCCATTTTACACCATCTGACACTATAATATTGTTTTACGCGATAAATCTACCGGTAAGCGCATTGTCATTTTTCCTACATTCCGTTGACGCATGCGATTAACGCTGCGACGTGTTGCCGGCCTGTCACACTTACGTACGAATTTACAAGTGAGACAGAGAGGCAACACGTCGAACGTGTTTCGCGGTAGATCCTCTGGAGCGTACTCCTATCAAATAATACGATTTTTATCTGTTATCTGTCAAGTCGCACTCGAACGAAATTCGTTTCGCTTGAAATTGGAAACACCTGTGTTGTCGCGCAGTCAGTTGTATTTACGAGAGGCACAGAGGGTTCCTTTTCGAGAACGTTAAATGCCAAAAATATAGGTAACTAAGTATGTACCTTATCTTATCGTTTTCGGGGGCCCTTGCGGATACACTTCGACCCATAGGGATCATTTGTGCAACTACCCCCTAGAGAAGATCCGTCAACTACTCAAGAGCTTTTCCCACCATATCCATGTGTCGGATGATTTTTTTTAAAGTCCTTTGGTTCCAGATATCCTGCTCCAAAGTCCTTCATTCTTTGTCTGGCATTCTTTGGTTATTCTAAGTATGTACCTAATAATAAATAAATAAATATAATGGGACAATGAGGATAATTATTAACTTTATTTCAGTTACTGTAACAGAGTACATACGAAATTATGATCTACTTATAAAATAAAACTACTAAAACTAATCCTAACTAAAAAATAAAATTCTCTAAAACTTGCCTTCTAAGCCTGATGAAGAAATATTTTTTTGTCAATATCCACAACCGATTTTCTTGTCACATTATAACGACCTGTTGGCCGGTTAAATTCATAGTTCGCAAGTCCCATTTTTTTAACCGACTTCAATTTCATAGAAGGAGGAGGTTCTGTATTCGGTTGTGGCTATTTTTTTTTTTTTTTCTATGTACGTTCACCGATTACTCCGACATCTGTAGTCCGATTTGAGTAATTTTTTTTTGTTTGAAAGGAGCTACCTCCGAGTTGGTCCCATTTTAATTTGGTTCTGTTCTGATGATGGGATCCATGAGGAATTGAGGGAACTCCTCAATTTTTAAAGGCACATGCATGGTGTTTTGGGCGTTTTCTTAAGCAACTCGAGCATTTTCTCCCGAAAACCACTAATTTGATGAAGTAGACCTGATGATGATGATTATTTTGATGATAATGATGATGATTTCTTTAAATACCTGTGATCCGATTTGAGTAATTCTTTTTTTGTTTGGAAGAAGTTACCTCCAAGGTGTTTCCGTATTATTTTTGGTTCTGGTCTGATGATGGAATCCATGAGGAATTGAGGGAACTCCTCAATTTTTAAAGGCACGTGTTAAGTGATTTCGGGGTTTTCTAAAGTAACTCGAGCATTTGCTTCCGAAAACCACCAATTTGATGTACTGCAACTGTAGCCTTACCACGAGTTTGACATTGACATATTCGCTAACGTCTTATGCATCTAAATTAGGGATGTACCGACTAGTCGCCGACTAGTCGGGAAAGCCGACTATCCGGCCACATTTGTAGTCGGCGATTAGTCGGCAAAAATGGCCGATTAGTCGGCATTTTATTAGTGCAAGAAAAACAGAAAAAAAAAGAAATCAACAGTCAATATTTACCATATGTTTTATGTATATTTTACTAAAATACCTATTCAGGGTGCATACGAAAACTTTTGTTCATATAATTGACCGTTAGATCGTTATCGTATGTTGGTGGGATGGTGTTTTCCTCTACAGGTCGATATCAACTGATTCTCGTGTAATTTCATGGGCAAGTTCGATAGTTAAATAATTTTATTATTATTCAGTACAGTGGAACCTGGATAATTGCAATCTCAAGGGACCGGCCATTTTTTGTCAATTAACCAGGTTTTTCATTTAAGCAGGTCGTGTCAATTGACGAGGTTCAAAAAATCGTTGTGTCAATTATAGAGGTTTTCATTAATAGAGGTTGCGTTCTGACAAATTTCTTTTATGGAGGTGCAAATAACCATTGAAAGTAGATTTACACGCTTACGTTCTGGGTTTCTGGTCTATATATAGCTTCTGTCTATACTTGCACTTTTACACTACATTGTAGAAGAAAGTTTTATTGGAATGTAAAAAGCATACTTTGTTTTTGATTTAATCAATAATATTTCACCTACTACAGGCTGTGATAGATACCCAATAAATAAATTGAATTCTGGATGAAGATATAAATAAAATGATCATTGCTATTAAAATATTGTTTCTGCTGTCTACAACTACATTATTTCAATTACAGAGGTAATAAGTAAGTCCGTTTCAATAATAGAGGTAAAAAGGAGAGCAAAAATAACGGATTTTTTTAGCAGTGTCAATTACAGAGGTCTTAGTTGCGACGTGGTCAATTACAGAGGCAAAATTACGAAAAGCCCTAAAATCTAAATTGCAATTATAGAGGTTCCAAAATTTCAATTATAGAGGCCTTTTGGTCTCAAGGGACCGGGACCGGACTTTTGGTTGCAATTATTGAGGTTTTCCATTTATCCAGGTGCCAATTAACCAGGTTTCACTGTACTAGCTTTAGCCCGCGACTTTGTCTGCGTGGAATTAGTGACAGCAGCTAAAGTAGGTATAGCGCCTGGATAATGCTAATAGCAATCATTCAATTCGCGCATTGCTTACTTCAATTATTAGGCATTTCATTAACTCTTTCAATTCCACCCCCATTTGCACTCTTCAGGGATGATTTCCGACATAAAAACTATCCTATGTCCTTCCACGGGATTCAAACTATCTCTATACCAAATTTCAACTAAATCGGTTTAGCGCCTTAAGCGTGAAGAGGTAACAGACAGACAGACACACTTTCGACTTCAAAATATTAGTATGGATAGTATGGATTTGTTTTCTTTAATGGTGGAGCCATGGCGAACTATTAATGTTATTGCAAAATTTAGAGACTTAGACAGGGCACGTTGATCGTAAAGACGCTGACCACAGGGGATAGGTTCTTAACTGGCGACTACGTACGGGAAATAGAGCCTTGGAAATGCCTCCTACAAGCTGTACTGACGATCTGCTCAGGATCGCAAAATAAAAGAAAGACAGGAATTGAACGAGAATTCTTGTGATAGGTCTTTGAAGCTTTAGAGAACACCAAGCTAAATGATGAAATAGCGCAACCAAAGGAGTAAAACTATTGTTTTTCACCTGAACGATACGAAACCAATAAACTGGCCGACTAGCCGACTAGTCGGCCGACTAATCGGCCATTCGAGCGCCGACTAGTCGGCTTGTCGGCTAGTCGGCCAAATCAATAGTCGGCACATCACTAATCTAAATGTAACTTTTTATGCATCTCGCTCACACTAAGGTTAGTACGAGCGAGATGCATAGGAAGTAAGTTACACACATGCTAGCGAATATATCAATGTCAAACTCGTGGTAAGCTGGTAAGGCTACTGATCGGGGGTTAGGGTTAGGAGTTAAGGGGTCAGAGATTAACGGGTCGGGGAATGGCGGTTGAAGGGTTGCTGGTTCAGGATCGAGGGGTTCCTGGATCAGGGGTTGATGTGCTGTGAGGTTGAGTGATCGGGGGGCTGAGGGATTGGGTCAGTGGCGGGGCGGGCGGATGGATTTAGTTGACAGGAATTATAATTTCCCAGACGGACTCGAGAAAATTCCTGATTACATACATATTTATTAAAGTAATAGGTACACGAATTTAGTGTTAAACATGATCTTGTTTTTCATTCATGCGTCGCGCTCTTAACAATGCGTTAAAACTAAAAATGGAAAAATAAAAACTTTTTACAAAAAAAAGCAAACCGACTTCAAAAAGGATGAAATAAAATATTATCCTTTTTGAAGTCTATGCGTTACCAACTGATATGTTTGAAGTCGGTGCCAAGCCAAGTAGTAACAATACCAGTCAAAATAATCAGCTTTATGGCTATAAATCCCATTAGAACTGCACTAATAACTATTACAAATGTGTAAGTAATTTTGTCTGCCTCTTTGTCGCCTTTTCAAGGCTAAACAACTGAACCGCTTTAGGTGAAATTTGGCAAGAAGGTAAATTTCTTAAATTGTTTTATATTTTGAAATGTAGTCCTCTGGATAAGGGACGGGAAATTACTCAGTCCCAATCTCACACTTGCGTGCTATAGACTGTTCGAGCATTAGTAAGAAATGCTCTTTAAAAAATACGACGAAAAAAAATGCATTGGATTTCCACTAATGTGCCGACAAACATGGTACAGACTGCGCCAAGAAGGTTTGATCGTGTGTTCTGAGGTGTGTTCTTAAGCCTCCTCCACACTCGTGCGCGAATCGCGGCGCAAAGCCGCGAACGCGAGTGTGGAGTCCTGAACGCAGACCTGCGAAATCGACTCCACACTCACGTTCGCGGCTTCGCCCGCGATTCACGCGCATAGTCTGGAGGGGGCTTTATATACAATCGACGTCAAAGATATATTTACACTTTTGCACCTTACTCCTTTGTAATAAGGCGAAAAGTGTAAACATATTTTTAACGTCGACTGTACCTACAGAAAGTACGTTCATTGTCGTCGTGTAAGGCAATCCAACATAGGTACATCCTTATCGAATCGCACCAAAATCATGGTATGCTTCAAAATTTGGCTTGGCACCGACTTCAAACATATCAGTTGGTAACGCATAGACTTCAAAAAGGATAATATTTTATTTCATCCTTTTTGAAGTCGGTTTGCTTTTTTTTGTAAAAAGTTTTTATGTGTAAGTAGTAACAACATATTTTTCTCAAACATGCAATGAAATATTGATGTTATGTTCCTTATAATAGGCTGCGAAGTATGACGTTGCAGGTCTAGGCCGGCAAAGTCCTCTTTTTTAATTTCCATTTCACAGATATTTGTGACACACCATCGTGGCATTCAGCCATTAAAGTGGTAACACACTGTCGCACCGCGCCACGGCCTCGGAGCGTTGCACCCATGGGTGAGAGCGAGAAAGAGATATCTGTTTCGCTTTCTCGCTCTCACTTATGGGTGCGACGCTCCAGGGTCGCGGTGCGGTGCGATATAGTATTTGGTTTATGGTACGATTTCTTTTTTTTCATCTTTATAGGGCTGTATCTCCTAAACCGTACGTCGTAGCGTAAAAATAATAAAATTTTCGTTCCCCATAAGAATCCCACGCACTAAACAACCTATCACATTAGGACATGAAACAATCATCACCATCCATTTTTATTATTATTTCATTGCATGTTTGTATGTATGTATAGTGCTTTTCTACCTCGGCGGGAAATATGGGGTTGGTGGGGTCTATATGTTTTCGGCCGGCAACCCTTTTGTCCCGGCCTCTGTAGTAATGTACTATTGTTACAAGCATTTCTTTCAGTGTGGGTACGGTAAAGGAATTTAACTGCAGTACCATTTCGTATTTTGTCACAGTGACAATAGTATAAGATCCCGAGCGACTTTCATATTGATTGTCACTGTGACAAAATACGAAATGGTCCTGCAATTAAATAATTTGACTGTACCTATAACTTTGTCATTATATGTTTATTCGAAAGCGCAAAACTACTACAACTATCAGAACTATTTAAAGTTTTATGAAGAAAGTTATTGTTCATTTATAGATACTCTGAGAAATTAATGAATTGCCCCGCTCCAGCGTAAACCATTTTAAACAAGAGATATATTTCGAACAGTCCAGGAATCTACGTCATAATTTTCGTTTCCTGGACAGCTGTTCTCTAAGGAAACGGATGATGCATGGACTGTAAGTTTCTAGTTTCCAACAATTGAACAATTCCGGTCGAACCCATTGTGTTCGAAAACAAATCCGTGTTCTAAAAACACTGACCAAATGCGATGAAATGCAGTCATTTTGGGTATTTACAATAGGGTATTTTCCTACTAGTCAAATCAGTTACTTTTTTAGAACTGTCAAAACGATTTGCTAATATGGAATTTATATGAAACATTACATCGTGACGTCACGGTCAACTCACCTACTTTTTATATTTCTATCCGATTTATTAAATAGAACTTCTGTTTAAAAATAACTCCTATCTGTGTTTTTCTAATAATTATCTGGTGCTTTATTTCATGCATGGTGTAAATTAATTTATTTTAAATACAGTATAATACCCTATTGTTATGTCGGTTAAAAGATCTATTAAGGGGCCCACTGATTAACAGTCCGCCAGACGGTATCGGCCTGTCAGTTAGAACAACATTTTGACAGTTCCGAACAACTGACAGGCCGATACCGTCCGGCAGACTGTTAATCAGTGGGCCCCTTTAAATTAAGATAAGTAAGTACGAAACAAAATCATGGTAAAAACACTTATCATGATTAAATATCGGATAAACAGGGTTTGAAAATAAACTTCAAAAACGTCGTGTGACTTTGACAAGTAAAGGAAATAAACTAGAATTCAATCCAATTTAACTTGTATACCCTTTAATCTCAATCTATCGGCCCTTAATTGCCTTTACGATAAATCTAATTTTCTGGAGGAAATTTAACTTGGCATTATTTTGACGGAGGAATTAGCTTCCGGCGTAGGTAATGTAGGTCTGCGTAATGACCTAGGGTTTGTTAATTACGCTACGTCCTTGGTTGCCATTATCATTAATGACCGTGTATTGTAGGTATTTATTTATACCTACTGGAAAATCACTTATTTACATGATTAAATATACATAGGTACTAGAGGTACTACAATACAAAAACTGCAAAGCGCTGGTGGCCTAGCGGTACGAGCGTGCGACTGTCAATCCGGAGGTCGCGGGTTCAAACTCCAGCTCGTACCAATGAGTTTTTCGGAACTTATGTACGAAATAGTTATCATTTGATATTTACCAGTTGCTATTCGGTGAAGGAAAATATCGTGAGGAAACCGGATTAATCCCTATGTCGGTCAGCAAAATATAATCAGCGCGTGTCGATAGCTTAGTATAGATTAGACCACGCGCTGATTCAGTTGAGATATTGTATGTGTCGCCGCAGATTAGAGATGTGATGTCAAGATAACAGTGGTGTATAAAACGCTTAGGTATGATTGAATAAATTAGTCTAAGATTACCAGTCAACGGAGTCTTTTACTCACCCTACCCAGTTCTCCTAAAGTGGTGACCCCGAGTGGGGTCTCTACGGGGACCGACGTGCACGGTTGTCACTTTCCTTATAGTGGTAACCGCCGAAGGAACACGCACCTGCTGATGAGATGTCTACACGAAGAGCTCCAGTGAAGAAGCCTCGGAAGTAAGTGACTGCGACACTCAATTGCCGCCACAATTTGATTTCGCAATTGCTTGTCGAGAAGGACTGACAAAATGATCTCGCCTCAATTTCATTTCGCCACCCTTCCATCGAGTTGACATCACTGACATCGTGGGAACCAGCGGTAACTTCCATTATATTCCGGTTTCCGGATTCTTGGGCCACAGGATATCGTTAGAAGCAAGAAGAGATAATTATGAAGAGCGTGACATGACCCACCGTGACGCCAAGCATCAAGCAACGCTCTATAATGGCAAGAGGATCCTGATTAATCCTGATGTGGCACGCAGCAAACCTAGCGACGGACTTCTCTACTCAGCGCCCCCTACTAGTCGTCGCCCTCTACGCTCGCCTTGTTGGCTGTGAGCATTTTCGCTCGCCACAATGGCTCTGAGCACCCTGGCTGCACTCTTCATACGGCCGCCCAGACGAAGAAGACATTAGGCACGACTCCGTTTTCATCCAAGAACGACCAGTTTAAGGAAAAGACAACGGGAAAGACTGTCCCAACGCAAAAGGAGCATATTCAAGAGAATTCACGCCATATTGCAAATAAATTAAAAGAAGTTATGTCACCAGCTAATATTATAATGTAACTAATTGTTTTCAAGCCACACTCAGAAATGCACGTAAGCAGAATGCGCGATACTCGACGCGCGCGGGAATTATCAACGCAGCACGGAACGGAATGCATTCTATCAGCGTTATTTTTCAAGTTCACGGACGCGGACTCGTGAGTGAAGTTATAATCGTCATGGAAATAGAGTTACAAGTGTGTCCTGTTCAGAACCTCTGCGTCGAAGGACCTGGTCGTCAACCGTATCGGTTGACTAAGGGGGAGTACTATGGCGGTCAGCAAAATATCATCAGCGCGTGTCGATAGCTTAGTATAGATTAGAGCACGAGCTGATTCAGTTGAGATATTGTATGTGTCGCCGCAGATTAGAGATGTGATGTAAAGATAACAGGATGTATAAAACGCTTAGGTATGATTGAACAAATTAGTCTAAGATTACCAGTCAACGGAGTCTTTTACTCACCCTACCCAGTTTCTCTAAAATCCCAATAATAGTTTCCCCTCTGGGTTGGAAGGTAAGATGGCCGTCGCTTTCGTAAAAACTAGTGCCTAAGTCAATTCGTGGGATTAGTTGTCAAGCGGACCCCAGGCTCCCATGAGCTGTGACAAAATGCCGAGATAACGCGAGGAAGAAGAAGACTACAATAAAAAGACTAAACGAATGATTAATAATAATATAAATTATTGCAGAAACAAGAGTATAGCAATATCAGGGACCAATAATCAGGAGCAATATTATACAAAGTGGCCTAGTTGGAAACTAAGCTTAGCTGGTAGTTTATGTCCTGCTAGCTGTGGGCAGTAGCTTCGTTTGTACGTAGAAATCAATAAACTTGACGAACAATCTGATTTTATGATATAAGTTAGACCTTGTTACAACGTAAAGTTTATTGATGCCACAATAACTAGGTAAAGTCAAACTGCTAACTCTGCACGGCATTTGCAATAACAGTGTAGTAATGTCGTCATCAGAAATGTCATATTTCTATAAAAATATAACGTTTATAATGACTCTTTGTTCTGTTCAAGTCTGTGCAAAGATAGCGTAGACGTAATAATATGCTAGCTTCTACCCGCGACTTCTGCGTGGATGATGATTGACGTCCTTCCTCGGGCCTCAACATCTCCATACCAAATTTCATCTAAATCGGTTCAGCGGTTAAAGCCCGACCTGAAGAGGTAACGCAAGTTGACAGCAGCAGCGCACCCTGTGACATAAATTAGAACTTGTTTTGACAGAATTTTTCTAGATATATATTTTTAACTGTAAAAAAATCAATAACCATAATTCACGCAAATAAACGATATCATCATATCATATCAATAAAGCGCCAGGTAGCATCATTGCAACAACAGACAAGTATTGCACAATTCGGGATGTTTCACACCTATTTTCGGAAACATTATAATTATGAAGTCATAACCTAAACTATCCTCACGTATATCTAATACTTCAAAGGATTTTATTCGCAAACGGGAACTGCCCACGTAAGCGACATAAAATGCTGTCAAAAGGAATCTCCACCCTTGCCATGTGCTCTTAAATTTATATTATACAATAATTCTCTTAGGGACGACCCCCTTTAAACGGGTAAGCGCCGAGGTTAGAAAAATTATACGGGAACCTAACGCCCTTCGGAGACACGAGCCCTTACGTTCTTCAGAAAACCAGCGGAGCGTTAAATCGCCTTAACGGATATACTTAGCGGCAGAATCACTAGCTGATCTTAAAATGTAAGGACTTACATTAAATCGGTTTAAGGAAACTCAAAAGCATTAAGTAGGAAAAAAAATGAGGGAGGTTAATGTGATTTTTGAGGGTTCTAGGATGTAATGACTGTATAAATTGATGGAAAAATAAATTCGTTAGCAATAAGGCAAGTGATTTATGTTTTTAATGGCAATGACTTGAGATAGAAATTAAAGTGTCGTCGTCGATGCGATTTTAAAATAGGCAAGTCGGTGGAAATGGAGTTCTGTGGACACCCCCAGGTACTGACTAAAATATTCGACTTGGGTAATATTAACATCTCAAAACTTTTTTGTGGTAGAAGAACTGCGTTGCAAGACTTACATTTTTACATATAATAATATATTGTTGACGGGATGTATATTATGTATATTAACGCACGAGAGGTGCACCACGATTACTGCTGAATTGACGAGACTATGTTAAGTATAATTGAAATGAAAATGCTGCTATTTGTCATTTTTAAGATTAAATAGCTGTCTATGTTTTGCATGTTATCTGATAAAACCCATTCATTATGTATTGCCTGCATACCTTTTTGACTGTATTATAAATCAATCCTTCAACCATTTTAAGTATTATACAGTGCCAAGAGCTAACACATCCATAACTTCAAAAACACTTAAAAGAAACATTGAATCCATTCGCAAGTGTGACACAAAAAACTAACGACATACTCGTACTTGGCACAACACATCATGGCGCATAACGCGCGTTAACTAATAAAAAGAAATAAAATACAGAGAATAAGTGAATCATGTAGAAGGCGGACACTGAAGTTATTCGAACGTACTCTGACATGCCCATCCAAATACGTACATGTACAGTCGACGTCAAAAATAGGTTAACATTTTTCGCCTTATTACAAAGGAGTAAGGTGCAAAAGTGTAAACATATTTTTGGCGTCGACTGTACGCGCGAAATGCGCTATAACTAAATAACATAATTTTGATGATTGTACGAACTAATTGGCATATAAAATCACATTGGCTTCAGCATATAGAGCGCCCAATGCAATCGAAAACATAATTCGTGAAATTTTGAAAGTCCGTCAGAAAAATAATCCATCTAAACTTCCATCCTTCCATCACGGGATTAAAAAAAAATGTAGGTACCTATGTATATTTTTTAGGTTGAATTAATCTATGAAACTGTATGGGTGAATTTCATCATAAGTGACGATAGAAACTGTGTCCAGATTTTTTTAACTAAGTGGCGAACTATGAAACAGTCTTGAATACTCGTAAAATAAGAAACGATAAACTTTAAAATAATTATGTCTGTAAACTTGTAAAGTTAGAATTCTACAAGAAACCAATTTAGTCAATCGATATTTTCCTGTAAGTTAAGACAAATTTTGAAATGGTAAGAAGTTAAGTAAAATACTGGTATAAGTTGCCCCAAATATATTAAAGCAAAAACCCAATAACTAGGGAGTGCTCCCGGTACTGGTTTTCTATACAAATACGGTACCGGAACCGGGAATCCCCGGTTCTCGCCATACAAACTCAGTACCGGGAGCATTCCCTACCAATAACGCAGCTATTTTAGCGAAACCAGAAAAACGCACTCTGACATCTGACATTTCCAACCATAGGCCAAACCTAAAAACCTCTTAAAAACTAAAACACTTAAGAAGCCTACATTTGTGAGGAAGCTCTATATATCTCCCAGCAAATATTAAAGTTCTGGCTGCGTATTGTCAAACGTGCTGGCTTGGCGTGCCGCCAAAAACGTCCGAATTAAAACACCCGTATATCACTGAGGAACTTCTAAGGTGGGCGGTGGGTTCCGATATTAAGTAGGTTATGTGGGCAAGGTGCAGGGAGACAATTTTGAATGCGGGATAATTTCAACTATTCAAAACATCTTCCATGTTTTACATTATTAACTAGAGTCACACACAACACATCTTTTTCGCTATCTGGACATATATGGCACTCTAGTTAAAAATGTCAAACATGGAAGATATTTCGGTTAGTTGAAATTACCCTGTAGTTGAAATTGTTCCCCTGCACCTTATAGCCAAATGTAAAGGCATGGAGTGCTTATGTTTCTAACAAAAACACTTTTAGCAGCTTATTTTTCTCATATAGTTTTTGGGTTGGACGACTGGACGTGCCAAGAGTAGGAGAGATTTATTTTTCCGGGGATCGAAAACGACTCAATGGGCATATATGGGTTTAAAGTACGAGTAAACAACAAAGGGCCAATTTCTGTTGTGTTCGACACAATGTCTGATTTAGCGACTTTCATGTTATTAAGTAGATAACTACTTCGTCTTGTCGCCAGTTTGTAACTTTATGCCCTATACATATCATAATGTATGGTTGATCGAAAATCAAAATTACCAGTAGTTGGTCCACAGATATCTTACCATCGTATAAAAAATTAAAAAAAACTTCATACTTAATAATGACGTTTTTTTTATTAATGTTTTAATTATTTACATACCTACAACCTGTGACTCAATTCTTTAAATTAAATGTAAGGAGAAAATTACTTAGTTTTATATCATCAAAGTGTATGGCTCACCCGGTATTGTATTATCTTAGCTCTGAGTAGGTATACTGTCTTGCATGGCAGGTTTTAATGGAAATTGTACTCTAACATTAGTATTTAAGTCATGTTACTAACACTTATATGGGTCTTGCCTGAATTAAATGATTATTTAATTTTATTTTTAAAATTATTTTATTCGTCAAAAATCGGCATTCTAGCATTTTAAAATACACCAAAAAGTTTTATGATTGTGCCTATTTATGTAGTTTATTTGAGATCGCTTTTCGATTGTTTGAATAAAATAGTTACCGGGATAACTCGAATTCAATTGAGTTCGATAAATTCTAAATCTGAGTGGTCAATTGCAAAAGCAGTAGTCGGTAACTGGTAACCTCGTTTTCCTGAAGTATTTTTAAGTGTTAGAATTGATTTCAATAACAGTTTTCATCGGGCAAATAAATATTTTTACTGCAAAATTTTGCCAGTTTGTACTAAAATAATATTTTTTTATAGGTATCTCACCGTTTCGTTTATAACGAGACTTTCACAATCAATTATTTTCTGTTTCTTTTTTCACAAATAAGACAGCTAACACAAGCTATTATACTTAGTAACTTTATTTTTATTAATTAATTACAGTGAGATGCCTCATTCTGCTCTCGTATGTTTCTTTTCTCTTAATGAATGTATTAATTATACAGGATATTGACTCTTGGAGACCCTATACATCTCTAAGGATAACTTGATAAACTATATAATCTTATAGTTCTGACACCTAGAGACATTTACACCTCTAAATATTATAGATTTTTTTTGTGTTTTGTATCTGTATTTTGTATGTAATTCGATATTAAGAGACCATATACATCTCTTAGTAATTGTAATACGTTAGATTGAATTGTTAGTTTTATTTTATAAAATTGTTGATGTTATTATTTTTGCTTGTATGTAAATTCAATGTTGACGTGTAAAAGTGTCCTTGTGGCCTATTTGCTGAATAAATGTTGATGTTTGATGTTTGATGTTTGAGCAATTTAATGCGATCCCCGGTGTACTTATGATCCAACGGGGATCCATCAAGTCAGTATTTTATTATAGTACGTGAAGTAGTGTCATAAGGTGCAAATTTTGGTATCGGATGAATTCACTTAGCACAGATGTAATACACGTAAAGCTAAGCTAATTGAGCCCGGTAGACATCCGCCACCCCCTGGCAGGTAGGCAGGGTAAAGTAATTTGTAATGGATTCAAGCTTTCAACTCTTTTTTAACCCCGTTAGAGGATGAATTTTTAAAAACGCTGAAATTTCTTTTCTTGTATTCTAATAATCGAAACCACACTCGAAAAAAGTTTTGATCTCCATACAAATTTTGAACCCATATTTCGCCACCTTAGGGGATGAATTTTCAAAAACGCTGAAATCAGTTTTCTTGTATTTCAATAATATATCTTTTAACGAAGTTTGAAATTCCTAGCTTAAAATAAAACCTGAACCCCATACAAACTTTCATCCCCTTTTTTACCCCCTTAGGGGTTGAATTTTCAAAATCGCTTCCTATCTCTTGTACACATTATAAATGTAACCTGGTGTGCAAATTTCAACTTTCTAGCATTTGTAGTTTCGGCTGATAATAGTAATAGTTAAATAAAAAAAATAGCAAACCGATTTTGATTTGAGCGTCAATATTTTTATTTTTTTCTATTAAACTGTACATTAAATGTCTCAAATATGAATTCCTGGTGCCCGATTTATCTGGAAATGATACCAAACGAGGTGGTAGGTAAATAGAAGCCGATAGAAGGCGTGTAACTTTGGATACCCCCCTGCCTACCCACCAGGGGGTAGTGGATGACTACCGGGCTGGATTGGCTTAGCTTTACGTACTCGTATACTACATCTGTGCCAAGTGAATTCATCCGATACCAAAATTTGCACGTCCCATACATTGGGTGACACTACTTCCCTCATTATTAATATTTTATCCAAACGAAAGATTGGTCATTTATTTTATTTTTAAACGGATTTAACATTTGTTGTACCTTAGATAAATATTTACTTACAATACTTGAGTGATTCTCAAAATAGTGGCATCTTAACCTGTCATCGAGTTTTTGAATTGAATGTATGTTTATTTGCTCTTTTTCATATGAAACAAAAATGTATCTAGATAAACTAAAACAATGTTTATCGAGGCCAAGTCATTATTTTTATTTAAATTTAATACTTATATTTATAAAAAATAAAGAGTAGCACTTTTTACTGTAACCTGTCTTGGCCAAAAGCATCGCTCTTCCAGTTTTAATTCTTTAGATTTTATAAGCACCAATTTATGTAAATAAAATATCATGCTATATAATAACATAAACAGTACCTACCTTTTAAAATGTACTTTGCACAGGCCTTATATATTTTTTTTTACAACAATATTCACGCACGAAGTTTGTCCAAGGATATTTTCTCTGTTAACCTGTACCAACCTGTACATGCGCGGTATTGCATCTGACTCATACACAGAAAAATGTATTTAGATCATAACTATGGCAAAATATTAGGTAAGTATCAAGCTAACCACCGTAGGGTACCATTATGACCCAAGTGTCGTAGTTTCGTAGAGACAAGTGGTTAAAGGCAGACATCTGGGGTTTTGTAACGGAATGTTAACTTTAACTTGTCTCGATTATTTTAAGAATTTGGTATGGGGCCTAATGTAATAATATCATTTTAATATTGTATGAAGGTTTATTCATCTATGCTAAAAGTGAGACATTCGTATTATAATCCGTTCAAGGGAAAAAATAAAAATGAATGTATTTTTTACTGTAACCTGTGTTCAATATATATAATAGGTTATTGTATGTCTTGAAAATAACTTCTTAATTTTTCGTTCCCTTTTGAAAATTTGGGGCACTTGAAGTGGTAAAACACATTTTTCATTATTAAAAGTAAAAAAAATACAAAAAAAAATTTTCATTGTCTTTAACCTGTCGATGCCACTTTCTTGAGAATCACTCACTTACATACTGTCATTTAATTTATTAAAACAGTATAAACATTATAAAAATAACATCGTCTCAATATTCTTATTGTCATAGTAACGTCGTTCAAAAGAGAGCTTTTTATCGTGACTTCATATTGCATTGTCTAAGTTTAAGTTTCCCATGTTGTTTTCCTACAAGCCACAAACAATATTTCTATTGTGAGATCACTATTACGCCCTCAAAAGAAAAGGATACCGCTGTCTTCCACGTAAATATTTGTTCCTTTGGTCTGTGGTCGTGACTATCGTCTCGTTTGAGGGATATAAGACAATATTGATGGTACGCCCGACGTATGACTTTTTACGGCCTACTTCTATTTCCCGACGAATGTCAAAGGTATAATAATATAGCTGTTGGCTTAGCTGAATTGTGAAAGTATTCTTGTTGAAGAAGCCTCAACAAGAATAGAGGTCTGGATAATCCGACAAACTTTAACCAATAAATGATGACTGATGCTTAATAAGTGTAAAAATTAAATAAAAAAGTGATTCCTACAAGAGATTTGCTACATTTTCAAATATTACCGACGTAATTAGTATAACAAAACATGAAGGCATAGACGCAAATATTAAAAAACTTAAAACGGCACTCGTTTTCAGTTGGCATACAGTGTTTTTACACCATAGTGCGACCAACAGTGCCATTCAAAACGACATAACCTAGATGAAGTTTAATAAATTATAATGAAAAACTTATGTATATGTTGATATAAAATTATTTACTTGTAAAGATGTCAGTAATTGTCTATTAGTGTTCAATATAGCTAGATGACATTAAAAACCGAAGTAATGTTATTAAAAATTTGTTATTAAGCAAAAACACCCGTTGCGCAGCGTGGTTCACGCCCAAACTACTCGCAAACTTATAACATACCCGCCATTTTCCTTATTTCGCGTAATGCCATAAAGTTTTTCTTGCCTATGTTTTTGCCGAACGCACTGAGCCAGGAAAGATATATGCCATTTTATTCCTCATACCTGCGAATGACCACGGCTTTTTTGGTAAGGAACTAAGTTGGGGAAAGTTAAACGAAGAAAGTTTTAAGGTTGCTTTTTGCAAATACACTCTGTCGAAGTAACGTCTAACCTTTAAATATATTGGTGCTTAGGTAACGTCGTGACTATTTTATTAATGGTAAATTTCAAAGGGCAAATACATAAAATGATAAGAAAAAAGTGGGTTTAACTTTTGTACTACTATATAAAACAGTGTCATTCAAATAGTTAAATTATCGACCTTATTTTGTTATCATGTTTTCTGTCCTAAAAATTCTGATGATGTCGTGTTTCTTGTATGTAAACTAAAGTAGAGATTAGAGATCATCAATTTACGGCTGAAGCACAAATAACTGACACATGAAAAATTAAGGATATCAGCTGTCCAAAAACAGACCAGATAAAAATTAATATGCAGAAAGCTTGATAAAAAAAGTTGTTGTGCCAAACCCTGTCAAAGGCCTTGGAAGTGTCAGAAGACACAGAAATGACCTCATCACCTGCGACGACCTTGCCTTAGATGACCTCAATCCAAAGCTGCCCACTTGTAGCAGAAATCGGCTACTTATTATTGTTAGTTCTGAAAGTTCAGCATATTGTTCAATACCCATGCATACCACCACCTGAAATACACCTTTGAAAGGTAATCGTATCTAAAATGTTCACTAAAACCAAAGATTACCATGTTAATGTTCCGTTTTTTAATAAGATTTTAATTATGTAGATGGTTATCTGTGTCTCGATCTAAAACACAAAGTTACACACGTAAACCTAAGCAAAACCATCTTTAACAATACTGTTTATCGCTAGTAGAATACAGGTTTTGAAGCACCTGCGTACACTAAGCCATTCATTTCCCTGAACTGCACGCGTATCTTACGTACAGTAATCGGCAAATTTATGTTTGAAGCTATCAACACCTGTAAGGCCGAGTGCTAAGTTTCGTTTTCCTGTAACAAGCGTGTTATGTTAAACTGGGCATGGTAAAGTGAATAGAAGCTGTTTTCCACGTTAATCTACAAGGCTACTCAGGCGAGGTATTTTGTTATTCCCAGTCCTTTACAAAGTGACATGCCTTGTCTGTAAGATGCTTCAGGCGACTTTTCTTTAGAGATTTTTGTGATTTTATAAAAGGTCAATTTTATTTTAAGATTTTTTTTTCGTTATGTTTCTGAGTTGTCATTTCTCCGTGAAAGTAGGGCTAATACAAATTCAATAATAACATAATAACATCATCAAATTCCAATAAAATACCAAAGTTCAATCTATCGCGGCCAAGATTTTGTTTATTTTTACTTGTCATTTGAATTTTCTTTTGAAGTTCAATGTTATTAGATAAAGATCTTAGTTTTTTGTACAAAACAGGTTGAAGCTTGTTTTCAATCGATACCACGAAGACTGAATTTCTTCTAGAGGAAGAAAAACTATATAAACTTACCCACATATTAACACACTTACTTTAGGTTACACGAGAAAAACTAATCACAAAGGGCAAACAACTATCATCCTCCATCCTAATTTGCGCCCTAATAGTCCAGCCTAGAATCGATTTCAGCGTGACACCAAGAATGATGAAAGACCGCTTTGCCAGGGCATAAATTCTTGTTTGTAACGTTGGCCGAAGCCCGACAAATGGCACATTTACCTCTACTCTTGGCATGAGCAGACGACCATAAATTGTGGCATTTTATGCACATATTAATGATCTGTTTACTATGTGAGTTATGCATGTGTTTGTGAATCGTCGTTTAGTTTACATTTAGTGCCGAAGTTATGCAAAGCTAGTAAAATGGCGTACACTTTACAAGTTGACACTGAGAATATTCGGAAACGCTGAATAAGATACTAAAATGCTGAATCACCTGAGTGCGCCCGACTCTACGTATGTACGTATAGTATGGTAAGGTACTGGGGTTACTTTGATTCGTGGGGTAACATTGGTCATCGATTTATAAACTATAAGGAATTCATTTCTGAACGCCTTTATCATGTATTTATGTTAAGGATGCCAACCACATCATAAAATTCAAGCTCGCTTTCAAAAATCAACTCCCTATTCCTCAAAAATCGATAATGAATGTTAACCCCTGACTCAAACTGACCACTAGTTTGGCACTGACGTAAACGCTAGCGTGAACGTAACTTACTTTCTATGCATCTCGCTCTGACATATTAGTGCCAGCGAGATGAATAGAAAGTAAATTACGTAGACGTTGGCATAAGTCAGTCTTGACACTGTCAGTGACTCATGGTGCGGTCACCTGCAATAATATGTTACTCTTCGAAGGGCATAAAAATATGTGACACGCTCTTATGGCTCTACAAACAAGATCGTGTCAGATATTTTTGCGGCCTTCGTTGCGTGACATATTATTGCAGGTGACATCTTGCTGTCACCTCTATTGATAGTGACTTAAGTTTCAAAATGACATGTGCTGGGACCGTGTCGAGCACCAGTACCTTTACCTTATTGATCGTTTCATGATCATATTGGCGCATATGTACAGCACTCGGAAACTTCAAAACATCATTGTTATTCTATTACCAGTGTGACATAATAACTTATTTACGTCGAGGCGTCGCGCGGTCACGTTTATGTCATAGCCATAACATTTGTAGCGTACTTACTGAACCACAAAATAGATCGCTGTGATCTATCTCAGTATACACAAAATAGTTGAATAGATGTGTCATGTTAATGTATATGACAAGTGTGGCTACCACCAGTTTGGCATTGACATAAACGCTAGCGTGACGAACATAATTTACTGTCTATGCGTCTCGCTCGTACTGACATATAATATTAGTGCGTGCGAGATAAATAGAAAGTTAATTACGTAGTATAATATGTCATGACAGTGTCAGTGACTCACGGTATGGGTCAAGGTACGAGTAGAAAGCAGTAACTAATTGACCAATTTAGCCTAGTTGATCTGCACCTACAAATCTGGTGTTTTTGGAATCGTTGTGTGATGACTGATGAGTACAGATAAATTAAGAACACTAAGCACGTTTGTAACCAGTTGAACCAGTTTAAGCACAAGCTTTTTAATATTATATAGTAAATTAATTTTCTTTGTTTTAAGACTTTAAACACATATTATTGCATAAATTTAAGTCGTTTTTCAGTGATTTCACTTAAAACCAACCTGTACTCGTATACACTCAAAAAAAATCCCATGTCGTCAGTCAGAAACAAACGTACCTAATCATTATATTTTTTCACCTCCAAATTCATATTACTCGTATTTAAAAATCCGTTTTATCTCCTTTTTAACCGACTTCAATTTCATAGAAGGAAGAGGTTCTGTATTCGGTTGTGGCTATTTTTTTTTCTTTGTACGTTCACCGATTACTCCGACATCCGTAGTCCGATTTGAGTAATTCTTTTTTTGTTTGAAAGGAGCTACCTCCGAGTTGGTCCCATTTTAATTTGGTTCTGTTCTGATGATGGGATCCATGAGGAATTGAGGGAACTCCTCAATTTTTAAAGGTACATGCATGGTGTTTTGGGCGTTTTCTTAAGCAACTCGAGCATTTTCTCCCGAAAACCACCAATTTGATGAAGTAGAAGAGTAGTCCTCTGGATAAGGGACGGGAAATTACTCAGTCCCAATCTCACACTTGCGTGCTATAGACTGTTCGAGCATTAGTAAGAAATGCTCTTTAAAAAATACGACGGAAAAAAATGCATTGGATTTCAACTAATGTGCCGACAAACATGGTACAGACTGCGCCAAGAAGGTTTGATCGTGTGTCCTGAGGTGTGTTCTTAGATACAATCGACGTCAAAGATATGTTTACACTTTTGCACCTTACTCCTTTGTAATAAGGCGAAAAGTATAAACATATTTTTAACGTCGACTGTACCTACAGAAAGTACGTTTATTGTCGTCGTGTAAGGCAATCCAACGTAGGTACATCCTTATCGAATCGCACCAAAATCATGGTATGCTTCCAAATTTGGCTTGGCACCGACTTCAAACATATCAGTTGGTAACGCATAGACTCCAAAAAGGATAATATTTTATTTCATCCTTTTTTAAGTCGGTTTGCTTTTTTTTGTAAAAAGTTTTTATAAAACATCGTATTAATAAACCATTCAATACAAACCACAAGCCATCAAGGACAGCTCCAATAGCGGTTTAAATATCGATGAGGTTATGAAGCATCTCTTTCGTTTCACGTCAAATAGAGTGAGAGACGAGAGCGTGTATCTTGTGATAGGACTAAGTTATTACTGGAACGCAACTTGGTGAAAACAGATAAGCTTCTGTGTAAGCAGTTTTCTTTTGGTTTCATGTAATCTTATAAGTTGACGCGTGCAAAAACATTCAAGTTTTAAGATTTAGGTATTTTGATTAAATATTTTTGCGATGGCTGGGATGAATAACTTAAATGCCGAGAATATAAAATTGGCGAGTGAATAAGACAAAAAATACCGAGCATAAATAAAATAATTAAAAAAATTAAAAAACACGACTGCTTCCTTAAAGTGAACTGAAAAGTAAAAAATAATTTTTAATAAACCCAACAAGACTTTGTAGGTTAATCATCTTAAGTGTTCCTGCACACCCTCGTCTGCATTGTAAATATTTCAATTCAATCGCAGTCGGGGGACCTTTAAAGCAATAGAACAACCTACGACAAGGTCCCCCGACTGCGATTGAATTGAAATATTTACAATGCAGACGAGGGTGTGCAGGAACACTTAAGATGATTAACCTACAAAGTCTTGTTGGGTTTATTAAAAATTATTTTTTACTTTTCAGTTCACTTTAAGGAAGCAGTCGTGTTTTTTAATTTTTTTTATTATTTTATTTATTTAATACCTTTTAGTGACACAGGTGAATTAGGTAAGTACCTTAATAAATTTAGGATTTAGAGCCTAGATACTGAAATGTTACACAAATTTTTGGCGGGAAATGAAAAAATCTAGGGCTGGTCACACTTATGTACTACAAATTATAGTTTTGATACTAATTTTTTTACGATTTGTAAACATTGCAGTTTTTTGTTATACATACAACGCTTCACGTAGACTTCGCACATTGTCGTAATTGTTTACGAGCTTATATAATAGTTTGAGGACCTCACTCGGTAAGTCGGTATAGTCATTATTAATATTATTTAAAATAAACATCTTTTAAACCGCGAACAATTTGAATAAATGACATAAATTGACAACAGACTTTAAACTTTTTTTAAATCATATACAAATGTTGATACAACAAGGAAATGTTTGTGAACAAAATTTGGGTAGCCAGACTCTAATTATGCAAATTCCTGAGGCGATTTAGCTCGTCGAGAGACTTTTTGTCACGTGGGTCGTTGATAAGTTTCCTAGGATCTAACACGCTAATTGCCAGGCCTTCTAAGTGCCTGACGCGACTTAGTGCGACGTACGCCTGACCCTTGGCAAAGAGTTTGATGCCAAGATCTACGACAGCCTTGTCCAAAGTTGTTCCTTGTAGCTTGTGCACTGTCACCGCCCAGCACAATATTAGTGGCAGCATACGCCGCTCTACTTTACCTTGGCCTCTCAATGCATCGAACTCCGTTGTGCTTGCTTCAATTTTTACCCCCAAACCCACAATATTATTAGCTATACTTTTATCGTCGAATTCTATGAAGACAGCTTGAGGCAGCTCTCCGGGCTCGAGCTGGTCACGGCGCAGTGCAGGCCATTCAATTTTCTTTATGACTCCCATAGCTCCGTTTACTAAACCGTGGCCAACATTTATATTCTTGCGCAGCATGACCCTCGAGCCTACGGCGATCTTTAGAGCTTTAGGAAATCCTCCGGTTTTGTTGGGGTCGGTAGATATAAACTCCGCCTTCGGCGTCTGTCCATAGCTCTTCGCCTCAAGAGACACGTCTACAGCAACAATATCGTACATCAAGCATGACTGAGCCGCTCTACTTTACCTTGGCCTCTCAATGCATCGAACTCCGTTGTGCTTGCTTCAATTTTTACCCCCAAACCCACAATATTATTAGCTATACTTTTATCGTCGAATTCTATGAAGACAGCTTGAGGCAGCTCTCCGGGCTCGAGCTGGTCACGGCGCAGTGCAGGCCATTCAATTTTCTTTATGACTCCCATAGCTCCGTTTACTTTCCGTGGCCAACATTTATATTCTTGCGCAGCATGACCCTCGAGCCTACGGCGATCTTTAGAGCTTTAGGAAATCCTCCGGTTTTGTTGGGGTCGGTAGATATAAACTCCGCCTTCGGCGTCTGTCCATAGCTCTTCGCCTCAAGAGACACGTCTACAGCAACAATATCGTACATCAAGCATGACTGAGCCAGCTTGTTGGTCATCATGTTGTTATAATCGTTGACCTGTTGGGTCGTGGGAAATATGCGTACGCATTCACCATCTGCAAATTGACCGACAAGTGGGACTGCATTGTAAGTTGACCGACCCGTAAACTATTCAAGATATCCACAAAAGATGTGTCATCGGCTTGCCTCATATTCTGAGGTAGCTCGCAAAAACTAAATATCGCCCACAAATTCACCTCGGATTCCAAATTCTGCGGTTGCTTGAAGCAGTACGCACCGCCAGCTGATTTAGACACGGGAGGCAATTGCATAAGGTCCCCAAACAGTAGGATGTTAATACCACCGAAGAAATCATCACTCATCTTCAGCTGCTGTAACCTGAGATGGACATTACGTAGTGTAGTGTACGGAACCATAGAAATCTCATCAATGATGAGCCATTGTACTCCACTCCATCTTTGCCTTTCCCGTTGGAGGCGCTCACCGGTTAAAAGACGCATCGTTTCGTTTCTGCCTCTTTCAATGGGAAGGGCAAATGTGGAGTGCAATGTAGCGCCTCCAATTAGTCTTGCAGCTACCCCAGTTGGTGCTGTAACTTTCACAGTTTTGCTGATTGAGTTGTTGGTGAGGCGATAAATCAGCTCTACTATGAGTTTGAGTGTGAAAGTTTTCCCCGTACCTGCACCACCAGTGATAAAGATCCGTAAAGGCTCACGGTCGTGTTCTGTACGCAGCAGCTGATCGGAAACTTTTTTGAACAACTCTCGTTGTTGTATATTCATGGAGTTAACAGCTGCTGCGTACTGTAGGTCAGGCATGGAACGCACCTCAGCCTCATCGACCTCTTCCAATGCAAACCCTTCATTTTCATGCATTTGATTCAAGTCAACAATTTCACCCTCATTTGCATCACCTGAAGCTGCGTTTGCGTCAGCCGCCAAATTTTCAGCAACAACGCGTGAAATTGCTTGCTGAATTTCTTGTTCCCATCTTGCCATGTCTTCTGCACTACTACCTCCTCCTCCGTCAGGCCTTCACGGAAATATCAACTTGTTCCCCCTCCTTCTTCTACGAAATTTTATAATGACTCCTTTACGTTTCGAGCTGTTCGTCTGTGGAACAGTCTGCCGTTAGACATTAGGTGTGCTAAAACTCTTCAAAGCTTTAAAAACCTTCTGAAGAATCATTACTTATCTCTTCCTTAATGTGCCGCTGTGTATATATTATGTATTTATATATATATATATATATATTGTTTGTATTTTTCTATGTATTTATATATGTATGTGATATATATTAAACAATTTGGTTGTACCTATTGGTACATATTTATTTTTATATAATTGTATATGATCGAATGTGTAATCTTCTTATTCCTGTAATTTATTTCGTGCACTACCTGTTTTAAAAGTTTTCTATTCTTTATATCCTGCTACCCCAAGGTTGTCTGGAAGAGATCGCTTACAGCGATAAGACCGCCTGTTGCTACCTTTATTTACACTGTAAATCTGTTTTTGTATTTTTTTCTTTGTGGTGCAATAAAGTGTATTTACTTACTTACTTACTTACTTACTACCCTCTTGCAGAGGTCGTAGAAGTTCCTTTTTTGCGAAATACGCCTCTTTGGCCGTTATGTGTCCCTCTTTTAGTTCTCTTTCATAACGGAATGGGACATGCGCCGCCAGAAGAGAGTAGTAATAGCCTTCAGGGTCGGAATTTGGTGTATAATACCTTGTACGCAACACAGCGGGCCGGATTCGCTTCCTCATCTTTCCCCGGTTATCAAGCAGTGTGATTGTTCGCTGTGGTGCGCTGTCTTCAGCAGCATCCCCGTAAGCGTCAGCGTCCTGGTCGTCCTCGGTGTAGTTGTTGCGCGTTACTGGCTCATACCATACTGCAAACTCTCCTAAGCTTAGTTGCTCCAATATAAGCGGTCTAGACATGGCCAAATCTACCGCCTAATCGAACTACTTTTAAGAATGGGCGGACACGCGAAATAAGCCTCACCTCCATTTCATTTAGGCACTCTAGCTCAGGAGGGATAGGAGCCACACGCATGTTGTTCCAAAATGCCATTGGTGGTGTTTTATTTTTTGATATACTATTGGCACACCTGTTGCAGTACATAAGAATATCCGGGTGATCATGTGGTAATGGTATAGTAGTGCTAGCAGCAGAAATACGGCGCGTCTGCTTTTCGTAAAATGTCTTTTCACAGCAGTAGCATATGTGCTCTGGGATTTGCAAAATTTGTCTTTCAAAATTCGAATCGTCATAAAAGAGCTGCCTTCTGCAGTCATGGTAATAGCGTCGCATGTCTGAGAGTCTTTCTTCACGAGAGGATGGTGTCTCTTGTGTACGTGCTGACGCCGAGTACTCACGGCTTTGCGACAACCTAGTATCACGTGCAGTAGGAGACTCGAGATCACGAATTAGCGATGCATGTTCGCGCATCTGAGTGAGTCTTATCTCACGTGCAGCAGGAGACTCGGAATCAAGCATCATTGACGCGTGCTCACGCATCTGAGTCAGCCTCGCCGAACGAGCAGACAAGGACTCCTCTTGGCGTATTTGAGTCATATGTGAGCGATGCTTTGCGAGCCTTACTTCTCTTTCTTGTATTGTTTCACGCCTTATTGCAAAAGACTTATTTAAGGCAGATCTTTTGGAAAGCGACTGCCTTTCTTCATTAGAAAGATGAAATTAATATTCTGACATTCTATCTCTCATATTTTTTAGTCGCCGTTCGCGGGAACGCGGGGATTCATTACTAAGTTTATCTGCTGTTTGACGAGCTTTCTTAGTTTTCTTTGAAAGAACCATTTTCTTTGAAAATAAATGGGTACTTTGACGTCCAAATATATTTCAAATATTAAAGTCCCATAGTCAGTAACCCAATAAATAACAAATTTAGTCGCAAGTTCTTATAGTAGTATTCAAACCGAAAAGATCGTAAGTACCGAACATGACATGTCAAAGCAAGTGACATTATATAGCTGCCAAGAAAAAAATCAATAGCGCGATTTAGAACATTTCGTTTTTTCTCTTCATCAGTACGATTAAACTTATAACTTATATATATTTGTATAATCGGCTTTTAAAACCCTTTCTGCTGATACCCTACTTAATAGGTTTCGATAATTTGTTCATCTTTCCGATTAGATTGCATTTTACAAAATCTCGTCTAACCAGAGGATGCATTCAATATATCCTTCTTCCTCGCGTTCAATGCATTCAATATATATTAATTATATATTTTTGATATCGCCTTTCAAAACCCTTTATTTTTATGCCCTACTCGATAACTTTAAACGACATTTTTTTCTTAAGCTCGGGCAATTTCTAGTGCAGAGCCCGCCATATTGTTTTTATGATGACGTCACATATCCTATGTTACTCGGAATGACGTGAGGATTCTAACAATACCTCACACGTTCAAATCGGTTAAGGCATTCAGAAGTTATGGTGGAATAAAGAAACTCACATACATACAAACATGAACGCTGAAAACAATACACTCTTTTTGTTTGGGCAGTCGTGTAAAAAGCAAGGTATTTTAGTAACAAAGCTTCTATCTCGGCTGAATTATGCTATGCATTTTTTTATAATTATGCTTTAAAACATGAAAATACAACTTTACTTACTTACTTACTTACTCCTCTGGCGCAGCGACCCAAAGTGTGTCTTGGCCTCCAACACGACTGCTCGCCACTGATCCCGGTCCTGTGCCGTTTCTCGCCAGTTCTCAATCCGTAGCTCGCGCAGATCAGCGTCCACGACATCCGCCCATCGATACCTAGGTCGGCCGACCGGGCGGCGTCCTATCGGTTTTCCCTCAAACGCTCTTTTCACCGCCCGATCACCTTCCATTCGCTCAAGATGGTCGAGCCACCGAAGCCTTTGCGCCTAAAATACAACTTTAGTGATGTCAATGCCTCCCTCTCGCATATGCACTAATATGCAGTGCGTACAAAATGCACTGGAGGATTGGTTAAATTAATATCAAAACCAATTCATCATCTTCCTCGCGTTGTCCCGGCATTTTGCCACGGCTCACGGGAGCCTGGGGTCCGCTTGGCAACTAATCCCAAGAATTGGCGTAGGCACTAGTTTTTACGAAAGCGACTGCCATCTGACCTTCCAACCCAGAGGGTAAACTAGGCCTTATTGGGATTAGTCCGGTTTCCTCACGATGTTTTCCTTCACCGAAAAGCGACTGGTAAATATCAAATGATATTTCGTACATAAATTCCGAAAAACTCATTGGTACGAGCCGGGGTTCGAACCGGCGACCTCCAGATTGAAAGTCGCACGCTCTTACCGCTAGGCCACCAGCGCTCTAATATCAAAACCAATTATAGTTTTAAAATCGCCGTGTGCCTGCTACACTGCCACATCTCAAAAAGCCGTTTTTTCGAGAAATCGCGTCTCAAAGTTGTGAGAGTATAGTTCAGGGTGTTTAATAGGACCTTACTCCTTTAGTTTTAGGTCTATGAATTTAAAATTTAGCTTTTTTTACTCGGAATGATATAACCCTCCTTATGACCACGCCACTTTTTAAAACAAATGTATATTTTTTAAGACACAAGGCCCGAAAGACAGGTATTTAGAGTTGTGGCCGTATTGCAGACACGTTTTTTAAAGATTTTGGGATGCGGCCAAATTTAAACACAAAATTATTGGATAAAGGTTACCATGCAAATATAAATAAAAACACCAAAATAGTTAAAATCCCTTTATTTTATCAACAAGATCACTGTACGCGATAATATGTGTAACTAGCTTATAATCAGCAACATTATCTAATTATTATTTTCTAGGACGCAACTCAAAAGCTTCATTTAAAACGTGTGCAATATAGCCACAACTCAAAAGGGCCGTCAGGTTCACGTGCGAACGCCGCGGGAGCAGGAGGCGGCAGTGGCAAGTGGCTGTATTGCAGGGAATCGTCTGACTATTTATGGTCAAATCCATAAGGCCACTTGTGAGAAAAAGGCTCTTAAAGACCTTTTATGCTATGGCTCTCGAAATAAGGTCGTAAATTGAACAATTTTGAATACGAATCTGCAATAATCCATAAAATTAAAATTTTTGAATTGTGGCCGTATAGCAGGCACACGGCGAAATATGAATGCCAATACACAATATCAAGCGATAATTCATATATGTTATGATTATCCGCGGTTTTGGGTGCGGGAACGTTTTACGAGTAGGTACACTTGCCAAAAAAATAGGTAAAAATCGTAAAAACAGAAACTATCGGCCCGATTCCAACTTTAAGATACGCCAAATATTTCGACTAGATACAATATGGATGCCCTTATTTGAACATTGCTAAGCTTATTCGGACTACCTATTTTTAATTCGTACTTTGGTAACTATTTTGCAATGAACAAATTTATAATCACACGAAATCATTCCCGAGCCCGAAAAACCCCGGGGTATGTTAATGGTGGCGATTTAATGAACTTACGCACACGTATCCAAAATATCCAAACAAACCAAGATGATCAAAACAGCGTTGTTAATAGCTACCTGAAACAAAAAAGAAATTGTTAGACATAAGTAGGTATGTATTTATAAGTTATTTATTAGTCTAAAGACTTAAAATTAAATACCTATGTAGGTAATTTGCAAATTCGTCAAAATAAACTTCACCGTCTTACGTTTCGAGTAAATTACTAATTACCAAAAAACGACACGAGCATCTCTCCCGAAACGTCCATCAACTAAGACATTAACTTAATTAAACCACTTTCTCTAATTCAATTTAAATTAGCCAAATGACTTGGCTGTCCGGTCGTCTGTAACCGGGTCTGATTCCAAATACATCAACATCGACGTAATAGGGTATTTTCCTACTAGCCAAATCAGTTACTTTTTTAGAACTGTCAAAACGATTTGCTAATATGGAATTTATATGTAACATTATATCGTGACGTCACGGTCAACTCACCTACTTTTTATATTTCTATCCGATTAAATAGAACTTGTGTTTAAAAATAACTCCTATCTGTGTTTTTCTAATAATTTTTTGGTGCTTTATTTCATGCATGGTGTAAAATAATTTACTTTAAATACAGTACATATAATACCCTATTTAGTTTCTGTACATCTCGTTCGCACTAATATGTCAGTATTAGCGAGATGCATAGAAAGTAAGTTACGTTCACAATAGCATTTATGTCAGTGCCAAACTGATGATAGCCACACAGGATAACAAAGCTCTGAAAAATGGCATCGAGAGGCCACGAAGTTGACAGAATTGACATAATCTTGATATCGGAATGTAATTTCGAATTGGCCTCAGTGTCACTTGACTTGTGGCCGTTGCAGCCGATGAAATACGACGTTTCGCGAACCGAAGATTTCTTTTGGCAGGATCCTTAGAGCTGTTTCCCACTGACGTCCAGTTTTTTGCTTGTAGTATGCATGCAGGATCACGCAAACAGAATCCTCGTGTGAAAGTTACTTATTAGCACCTATACTACCAAAACGGGATCCTGCAAAAAACCGTACCCGCAAAAAACTGGACGTCAGTTAAGAAGTGGAGCCACCAAGATTTTTGATGTATTTTTTAGGTGAGGGGTCTGTCAACGTTACGTCGTTGAAGCTGAGCCGATAGCGAAACGCACGCGCGAATGATAACTGACTTCATTGTTGGCCTACTTATATAGCCACCGCACGGATTTAACCGGACAAGTGCGAGTCGGACTCGCCCACCGAGGGTTCCGTAAATTTTAGTATTTGTTGTTATAGCGGCAATAGAAATACATCATCTGTGAAAATTTCAACTGTCTAGCTATCTGTTCATGAGATACAGCCTGGTGACAGAGACTAGTAATAAGGTCCCGTTTTTACCCTTTTGGTACGGAACCCTAAACACCAACTTACACTGGTTTTACACCAAGTTCTACTCGCGTAACGCTCGCCAATGGCACACCCGGAGCGATCATGGGAGTGACGGCACGGAAATTACTGCCTTTGAATTACCGCAGCCGCTTTCATCGGCGCTTGTTCGACGAACAGCAAAATGGCGGCTATGACAGCTGATTTTAAGACTAGCTGAGAAAAATGAAAGTTTATGATTATTATTATTTTTAACATACATGCCAGAAGTTTAAGGAGGGGCCGTAGAGTCAGGAAATTAGAAGAAACCAAAAGATATGCCACGCCGCGCGAAACTTGCGATGGAAGATACGACCGTCGTGCGGGTGTTTTTTCTACCTTATATCTTAATTAAACTGAATATATACCTACATATTTCTGTTTAAATTTTTGCTCATCAGCGGCCGCAGCACGGTCGAATTTTTATCAGTGTCTGTCACCATGCCTGTCACGTTCTAATAAGTATGTAAGTGCGAAAGTGACAGGCATAGTGACAGGCGACAAAAATGGAACCAGGCTGCCACCGCGAATCCCTCGGCTATATCACTAGGAACTTTAATAAAGGTAATATATAAACATGTAAAATAGGAGGAAACATTTAAGTAAAGAAAAAAAAATCCCAAAATATAACTTAAACATAAAAACAGCTCCATAAGCAGTGGTATACCACGTAACAGGGATTCGTAATACATCGCGAAAGGGTGCAAAAAGGAGGTCACGATCGGCGAAAAGAGAAATGCGTTCGGTGTCAACAATGCTCAAGCAATTCTTTATTGGGTAGGCATTTTGAGGAAAATAGGCGGTAATTTACCGGTATGAGATTTAGTATTCATGCGTTTTATATTGTGCAGGTTGGTTATGATGTGTATCTTTTATGTTTTATTTACATGGGAAATATGTATAGAGTCACGAGGCTGAGAATAACTAGTTTTTTAAAGAATAATAAATTTCTCAAATATTTAATTATACAAACGGGTCTACCGCGATATAATTTCATAAACTAATTTCGGGAATTTCAGGGTTGTTTTATTTATATCTCCGTTGACATGTGCTGACGTCAGTCTTTCCGAAACCATTTAAGGTAAAAACAATGAAATTATATCGCGGTAAACCTGTTTGTGTAATTAAATGTGTTCAAAACGCAAGAGTTCAAAGTGTTATAATGTTATGTTTCTCAAAATGTATGTGCCTTTTCTGTTAATATATGACATAATTTTAGTTATATTGGCAGAAACTAAAAGTAATTATTATATTGTGTATTAAAATTTTCACGACAGCAAATAATTACAATTTGACATTTCTAAAAGAAGTTAATTAATTGTTTACGATTACATTAAGAGCGCGAAAGCACCATAACCGGTACGGATATGATGGTCATTAGGGTTCCGTACCCAAAGGGTAAAACGGGACCCTATTACTAAGACTTCGCTGTCCGTCCGTCCGTCCGTCCGTCTGTCACCAGGCTGTATCTCACGAACCGTGATAGCTAGACAGTTGAAATTTTCACAGATGATGTATTTCTGTTGCCGCTATAACAACAAATACTAAAAACAGAATAAAATAAAGATTTAAATCGGGCTCCCATACAACAAACGTGATTTTTGACCAAAGGTAAGCAACGTCGGGAGTGGTCAGTACTTGGATGGGTGGTTTTTTTTTGCTTTTTTTTCGTTTTTTTTTTTGCATTATGGTACGGAACCCTTCGTGCGCGAGTCCGACTCGCACTTGCCCGGTTTTTTTTTTTGTCTACGTGACACCGTGATTAACCGGTGTCCGTCACTTTCTATCCCGCGGAGTTAAAAAGTGAGTTATTTTATCACGTGGATGAAGCGATCCACGTGATAAAATAACACAATATGCCTGCAGGTCCCAGTATCATCGAATTCAAGAATATTCACATTACCGAAGGATGATACTTAAATGTCTCATAAAAATTCAAAAGGTCCTCCAGAGTCCAGTTGACATTTGCGGTTTTCCAGTCCCTGTATGACCCAAAAGCGTACGACTGCCAACCGCTCAGTAAATAAGGTAAGAGCCAAACAACGGGCTGAAAGAACTCTCATTTGGCGTGAGTGGCTCATTCGAGGGAGTGTAAAGGTCCCATTTGTTAGCTAGGATGAGTTTTCTAGCCCGTTGTCAGACCGAAACTGGGGTCAGATTTAAAACGGAAATGTCTTGTTTCAAGATAAGTTGCGGAGTATTTTTAGGTCTTTTTCTTCATCATTATATTTAAGAGTAAGACTCTTGTCGGTGGAGTAATTTCCATGCATGTCGGTCTTCTGCCTTCTCCTTGATAGCCTCACTTGATCTATGTCTTAGATATTTACTAGTATATACAAGTTCTTAGATATTTAGTTTCACTTTTCTTGGTGCACCAATGTTATGAATCAAATCATTCTACTAACTCAAACTTTAAAAATTTTACCTTGATTTGATCTTACTCGTAATGTGCTAAATGCCTACTGCAAGCAATGTCAAACCGATATAAAATTTTGGAAGTCCGAAATCCGTTTTTGTTGACGAAAGTACAGTAAAGTTATCAATAAAAAACATTGAAAAATTTTTTTTTTTAAATCGAAGTGAATGTCTAGAACGTATGAGCAACTTTTACTAAATGACTAATTCTGAAGGGACGGAAAAAATGCTGACAAGTGACAACATTGACGTCAGTTAGCTGATACAGCCAATTTTTTCCCAATTTCAGTAGGTTACTCCCATAGTTCTATGGTATGACGTTCACCTCTCGGAGTAAAAACATAGCGGGGAGTTGCAAAGCACCCTATATTTACCACTCCATACACAACAATACACTAAATTCACAATAAACTGAGCATGTAAACCATTTGAGACGTCTTAAAGAAGAATAATGTAACGCGTAACCGTTACAAAACTATTTCTTTCCGGGCCCGTCCCTACGGGGCACTTGAAGACATTTAACACCGTGGCCACTAGGGCCCCGGGGCCCAATATGGCCCACATAAATTATGGCCACAAACCCTTGCTATGGTGCCCGGGACATTCACTGGTGTAATTAACATGGGTTTTTATAGAAAAAAGGGGCAAAGGGCTTTAAACATTGCAATATAGGTATGTAAAGTTTTCATCCAAAATGTACCACATTGTCGGTTGTCGATAAGGTTGATTTAAAATTGCAGCTTTATGGAAATAGCGTCTTACTGATAACCGACAATAAGTACCCTTTTGGTTGAACGCGGCACATATTTGATAAGTAGTACCTACGTAAGAAATATATTCATTAAATCAAGTAAAATGAAATTTTTGTAAGGACAAATACCGCTAATATCGTCGATATTTTTCCCACCGCCACTAACAGGCCAATTCGAGTTTTTAGTTATTAGATCTGTTTCTAATATGATACTGATCTGTCAGTGTCAAAAGTGACATTTGTTCAATGGTTTATGGCTTGACCAAATAATAGAAAGTTTTAAGTATAGTCACTGCAATAAATAACATGTTACTCTTCGAAGACCGCAAAAATATGTGACACGCTCTTATGGGTCTACAAATAAGATCGTGTCAGATATTTTTGCGGCCTTTGTTGTGTAACATAATATTGCAGGTGACTGTACCATAAGTTGACCAGGTGCATAGGTAAAGGGAGTCCGGGAGACTTGGCCATGTCAGACCAAAAAGAAAATACTTGTCTCTCCTTTCAGAAATATCACTTAACGATACATATCCGGGAATGACACATGCATGCCAAAAAAGGAATATTTGGATTTTGACACTTTTTGTACACTAACATGTTTCCAGACCTGGGCAAGTGTACCGGACTTCCCCTAATAAAGCCAGGTTCTTGGAAACTCTGTATAGTTACTGCTTGGTAATATAGATAAAACTACTTAGTATTTTATATGAAATAGCCCATTAGGGGCCGCGCAACATGGCTAAGATAAAGTATTTCAGAGTAAAACCTCTTACAAATTTTAATACTTACAAAATAAACCATAATCCGATTCCAGACAACTTTTGTGGAAGAGGAATAAAAATATGCTTTAGTGATAGAATATTCTGCTTGAATATTCATGAAAAATAACTTCTAATGGCACTTTCGTAAACGTTTGTCAAATCTAAAAAAACCGTTGATAATCTTTTGTTCCTGTGCCTCATTTTGACATTTCTGTTTGTTAGAAAGACTAAATTTAACAGAGGTCTGTAAGAGGTTGCTAAATTTTATGAATAGGGTGTAAGGAAAATAATGATGGGTGTATATTTTCTGAAATGGCGCTCAGCTGTCATTATTAATCAAAACACGTTCCCTTTTTATAAATGTCTCCACAATATACACAATAGGTTCTAAGCTATCTAGATAATAAGTTAGCTATAAGACTAAATATTTGTACATGTATATGGTAGATCACAGAGTACTGTATCAACTCACTGTCATCTGTATTATAAGTTATAATACAGATGACAGTGAGTTGATATTTGTGAAACACAGGTTATAATTTATAACCCGTGTTTCACTAATAAAATATTACTTACTTACTACTTACCTACTGGTTTTGCGCTACCCTTGTTCTGACTGGAAATATAATAGGTAGCGGATAAAACGAGACAAAAGTGCAGTTACTTTCGTCTTCACATTTACAACCTATCGCAAATTTATATTGTTATCTTTATACCGACGTTTCGACACAGGTTTCACCGGTCGTAGTCGCGGCTAACTGTACGGTTACCATCAGTTTGTCACTGACATAAACGCCGTCGAGAACGTAATTTACTTTCTATACATCCCGTTTGCACTAATATGCGAGTGCGAGCGAGATATATAGAAAGTAAATTACGTTCTCGACGACGTTTATGTCAGTGACAAACTGATGGTAACCGTACTGATGTCTCAGTGTCAAAAGAGAGATTTGTGTAACGATAAGTAGCAGTTCATCTCCCACTAATGTAAAACAGCTAAAAAACAAGTCCCCAAGCTTGTCGCCGTTAGTGCATGATATATGTGTGCTTTTATCTGGCCTAGTCAACCCTCGTCAGTAGTGGAAGATTGGTGGTGTTTTCCGGTAATAAACATGTCTCTGTGAAAAACCCATTAGGCTGTTGATGTGACGAGAGGTGTTAGAGGTTCTAATGGGTGCTTTTGTTTCTTGCTAAACGTTGGAAATGTTACGGTTTTTATTAGGTTGTGCATGTTTTCCGGTTTTGAGGTTGGTAAACATGTTGGGATATAGCTACATAGTAGATAAACTCGTTACTGTGAAGATATATATTTAAGTTAGAGTTAGAATAACGTCAAAATGAAATGTAATACTTACTATCGACCCGCCTCAGCTTTGCACGGGTTAACAAGTTATACACCTGAACCTTCCTCAAGAATCACTCTATTGATAGGTGACCGCATGAAAATCCGTTCAGTCGTTTTTGAGTTTATCGCGAACAAACATACAAACACACAAACAGACAGACGCGGCGGGGGATTTGTTTTATAAAGGTGGCCACTGACGAGCCTTCCAACAGTCCAAATTCCAAAATCGGTCCGTGAATGTCAAAAACGTACAATGTTTAATATTAGGATGCCGTCCATTTGGATGAATCCATTGTAACGGCATCCATTTGGAAGGCTCGTCAGTGGCCTGCTTTAGGTGTAGTGATATACACTTAAGCACCACTCTACTCTCAACACACCAATATAAACCATACTTTCACTGAACATACATGGTGATCAAATCTCGAGCTCTTAAAAGTCCCCATTAGCAGCTTATAATAAGCCTTCATTTGGTCCGTACTGAAAACGATACACTGCATTTATATGAACGCGAGCGCGATGCACATATAGAACCTACTTAGGTAATAATCCAAGATCAGATAAAGAAAATTGAACTGCTTTTTAGTTCCATTGTAATTAAGAAATCACACAATAATTATTTGCAAGCAGATACATAAACTAGCCGATAAACAAAACTGATTGTATTGTGTATGCACCGAGCGATACATAAAGAAAAGCTTTAAAAGCGACTAAGGTTTTAAGATCGTCTAAGAAATATCTAGATTAAAAAAATCAGGAAATAAAAGACCTTAAAAATCCTTTGTAAAGAGAATCTATTGAGAAATTCCCGTCGCTCCTTGAGATCGCTTTGCGTAAATGAACTTTTGATTATTTTAAAGACGTTCCTTCTTAACAGATAAATTTTTATTAACACAGTGCACTCAAGTAGACACAAGAGGCAGGGCACAGATCACCTCACAGGCCAATCTAAACGTGCACCTTATTGAATAAAGGATGACTCACGTTAGACCGGGCCGTGTACGGGCCGGAGCTGCCGGCACTTACTTTTCTATGACAGGCGATCACGTGATGCTTTCCATAGAAAACGATGCGCCGAAAGCTCCGGCGTGGACACGGCCCGGTCTAACGTGACGTTATTGCGCGTCTTGCCAGCGCCAACAATACATTGACGACTAAATTGTTAATCAAACCAATAATGAAATAAATACTCTTAAATAGTTGTATCAATGTATCCCTCACGTTTTGTACGAAGAACACAGCTCGGCACGTTAATCTCTAACAGGCATGTACAGTCAGCAGCAGAAGTTGCTAAGCGGTTCAGGTGTTCAAAATGATCTTGACGCAACTTTATTGTTAAGAGAATAAGAGCGTGTTAAGTTAATTTTAAACACCTCGCCCGCTTAGCAACTTCTGCTGACTGTATATACATATTTATAATTTTACAAACAAATGATACGAGATCACATTGTTTCATACACAATAGATTTAATATTGTTTCAACGAGCGATCATATTGGGCATTTTCGTCAAAATGAGGCTGTGTGTAGACACAAAAGAAAATGAAAAAAGAGATGGGAAGAATTCTGCGAAATATGTAAACAGGTTTCAATACCTAATTGTGTTTATATTTGCTTGTAGCATCCTATTTCTAATATAATCTTGCTTGAAATAGCGTAGGCATGAGTATTAAAATAATGGTTATTAAAATGATAATAAAATAAATTATTGTTCTAACACTGTTAACCCCTAATTTGGATAGGGACCTACTTACTAAGAAAATACAGACGTTAAAAGGAAAAAAATAAGGGGAAGCCTTTGCCCAACAGTGGGACACTCCCATACTGCCGTCCTAGTCTAAAAGGCAGTTTTTCGACAAAAGCTAGTTTCGAGATAATCGCAAAAAACCAACCCAAACATCTTTCTTGAATTTCTACGAAACGGAAAAACTTTTTCCATTTTTTATTTTTGTATGTGGTAGGTATATATATGTACTTATTTTAGGTATTTATAGTATGTTTCTAAACAGCTCAGTTTTTTTTAATTTTATAAAAAACACTTTAGATTAGTATTAAGCTTAAAAATGTGTAGGTCGTACTAGTCAAGAAGGCGGTAAACATGCGTTATGCGGCGTTCTAACTTAGTTACGAAGTAGAAACTAGGTAAAAACGCCGTATATGTCACATGCTGCCTTTTTGCTTAGTAACAATGAATAATTCCCACTTGAAATCCTAAGTTAAAAGACCTTATAGCAGCTATTCGGCCTTTTTGGTTAGTATACTATGAAAAATTAAGATTTTGTCCAGATTTTCGACTAGCGTGCTAGTGTAAAAAAACGTATACCACCAAAAACACCGAATATACGGTTTTATAGATTAGTATTTATGGAAGAAATGGGAATAAAAAATAGACACGTAGTTTAAATGTTTATTTATATACGAACAAAAAACGCCATACTACTAGGCTATTATTTAAAAAACGAGATCCAGTGATTACTTTTTGGATTATAATCTTAATTACCATACAAAATTAACACATAAATTGGGTTATTCCCACTAGTTACCATCAAGTTGTTACCAGTGGTAACTAATGGGATTTGTTTCCCTGTAGTTACCACTGGTAAAAGGTGGGATTTTTTCCCCAGTAGTTACTACAATTTTGTTAGGGTTCAATAAAGCCTCTATCTTTATAGTATTCTACTTATAATGTTTTTATTACTATTTAACTATAACAACTTGATGGTAACTAGTGGGAATAACCCGATTTATATGTTAATTTTGTATGGTAATTAAGATTATAATGCAAAAAGTAATCGCTGGACCTCGTTTTTTTAATAAAAGCTTAGTAGTATAGTGTTTTTTGTTCATATAATAAAAGACATTTAAATTGTACTGTAAAAAAATGTTGGTGGTAACTACTAGGGAAAAAATCCCACCATTTACCAGTGGTAACTACTGGAAAAAAACTTCCCAGTAATTACCACAAAACTGAGTTGGTGGTAGCTACTGGGAAGAAAGGTGGGAAATAAATTCCCAGATAGTTACCACTGGTAACAACTTGGTGGTAGATACCTAACTGGTGGGAATAATCCCATAATATGTACAAATTTTTAATGTGTACAGTCTTTCTGATTTTATTTGTATCATAGGCTAGATTTACTCGACTCTACTAATGACATTACATGTACTTCTAATGAGCATGAGCAACGAAACTTAAAAGAGTCCGCAATAAGCTCAGCCGAATTATTACTTCCCATAAAAACGGAGATTCGTACTCATTTTAAAACAACGTGTTGGATTGTAATAAATTGCACATACAATAACATAAGGTATATCTATACCAGTACCTAATTAGTTTATATTCCAACAAAACTAATGAAATAGAGGAAAAATAAGTTGTGTATGAAAAACTTATATTCGCTGTATTTTTTTTATTATGGTATCTGAAGCTACACATAATTACAGGCATAGATATACCTTATCCTTTAGTGAGTACAAAGTTTTAGAGCAATCTACCTAATCGTTTTAAAATGGGAGCGTAACTACGTTTGTATGGAGATGTCAGCTTGCTGCTGACTTAAATCTTAGCAACCATCTATCTTTGTAGGTGACCAGTTTTCGCATACACGTAACTCACAATAATACATAATGTTTTACCGAATTCGTGGCATCTCTAATAGTTATTTTAGTTTGTTATCAATAGGCATCGAATCATCGAGAGTTTCATCGCACGGTAAGACGTTAGCGAATTGTGTAGTCTACATTAGCAATAAAATTAAACTCGTATTAATTCCTGCACATTCTCTGTCATTTATTTAATTCTAAAACGCATTTTAGCGGTTGTACCTAATTAAAAATCAGATTCAAATTTTAATAAAATTATTTTTCTATTAGATTACAAACTCATAGCTTTTACTATTTTAACATACAACTATTACCTAATACACAAACATACCAACTTATTTTAAGATACATTTTGTTTTTTTATAAAACCCACTTAGGTATTTAATGGCCTAATATATATATAACTCTCAGTTGGTTTTTGGATGGACCCAGGTTCCATACAAAGATGCCCATGGTCCTTTGTCCTGGTTATCTAAATACTTAGGCGGAAAATGTTATTCCGTCCATAAGAATTCTCATTAAATTTCCCTTTAAAACATTTTTCAATAAGATTTAAACTCTTCGTAATGTCAAATACCTACTTGGCTTATAGGGAATTAAACCCGATACAATTAGCTCTAATATAAATTTGATTTTATTTAATTAAAAGCAGTCAAACCGTCGAATGAAAAAATAAAACTTAAACAACGTTTGCTGTAGAAAAGTACGTATGAACAATTTCATCATCACAAACTACGCTAGAAAGACGTATTTGCTGTCGAGCGTAAGTATTTGCGAGGCAATTTTAAAGTATATACCTTGATAAAAATGATAATACTCGAAGGTACTGATTGTAAACACTACATATTATTGATAACATATGATGGTAATGCAATAATAAAGTATTTTTCTTACTTTGGCGTTCGGTCAATATTTCGCGCGCAAAATGCCACCTCCGCTCGCATACCGGCAGCCACAAGCCTGCGCTTGCGGCTGACGGCTTTTACTTAGCATAAGGGTGTCTTTCGGCGCGCGGGGAGCATGACGAAGGTTGGAGCATATACTGCGTTATAGACTAGTTAGACGCACTTTCAACCATTATAAAAGTTTGTTTGCGTTTAATACGACGTCCATACAAAATAAGAAGAACGTATAACATTTATACGTTTCTAAAGACTATTATGGTGACGTAAAAAAGTTAAGTGATACTAGGCTTAAATGACGTATGAGACATTTAAACAAAAAAAAATACTATACGATTTTTTAGACTAGTATCAGATCTAAAATTTTGCTAGAGATCCTAATCTTAAAGCGCGTATAGCGTCTTTTACGTATTTTTAGCCTAGTTTTTGGCTTATACGTTATTTTAGGCTAGACATAGTGGATAAGATTTTACGCAAACCAGAGCGTAAAAAAACGTATAGCTGCATATACGTTGTTTTAGCCTGGCTTTGTCAAATAGTCGCTTTTTAGACTAGGAACGCTTAGAAGATTAGTGCAAATACGGTCTTTTTACGATATTTTTCTCGAAAACTAAGCCACTTATCGGAAAACGGGCCAAAGTGGTCGATGCATCTCGATCTCTACATTACGAATATCACAAAAAGTCAATTTTGGCAAAATGTCGAAAAACTGCCTTTTAGCTTAGGAGGGCAGCATAGGCTAATAAAAAAAAAATTACTAACGCCGTAATCTATATACGTTAATGCATGTATTTGGATCATAGACTAGGAATCCTCTAGACCGAGTTTAGAGCAATTATTTCATGCAACCGATGATGCAAGAAATGCGGGGGTGCGCGGGACGAGGTGAGCGAAATCCCGCGCCGTGATTGGTCCGTTCAAATACACGGACGTCACACAAAGACACTTTCGACTCGAACATGGAGTAAAATTACCGTATGCGTGGCAGAGAGGGTAGCGCGACTATGATAAGTCTGGAGAATGTTTTGTCTGTGATTTGGATCTATGCCTGGGACCAAACTCAATACTTGATTGTATTTCAGTGCACTTTATTATATTCACACATAAAACAATACAATACAATATTATACACTAGCTTCTGCCCGCGACTTCGTCTCAATGGAATGATGATGATTGATAACACTACCATACCAGAAAGGACATAGTTTCTCGGGGCCTAAACTATCTCCATACCAAATTTTGTCCAAATCCGTTCAGCGGTTTAAGCGTGAAGAGGTAACATACATACACACTTTCGCATTTATAATATTAAGTATGGATATTTACTAGTAAGTGATGTATAACACTTTAAACTCTCGCGTTTTGTACACATATTTAATTACACAAACGGGTCTACCGCGATATAATTTCATTGTTTTTACCTTTAATTCCGACGTTTCAGCTGAGTTGCACCAGCTGTGGTCACGGAAAGACCACAGCTGGTGCAACTCAGCTGAAACGTCGGAATTAAAGGTAAAAACAATGAAATTATATCGCGGTAGACCCGTTTGTGTAATTAAATAAGTGATGTATGTTGGTTTCAACAATGTTAGTTACTGTATGTACGTTTTGCGTGTACTGAAGGATTGGTTGAAAGCAACTTTGTTTCAGCATTTCAGGCTAAGCTAAAGACTGCACTCATAAATTGCGGGAACTTAAGTTTTATTACAATTACTCTTTTACGTTTATGTTCTAGTTGCGAGTAAAAATGTTTAGCGTTACTACTGTTGCAAGTTTGTTTCGCAAAGCAAAAAAACAACGGGCTGCACTCCGGTACGTCTACCATCAGTTTTGACATTGACATATACGCTCACGTCTACGTAAATTACTTTCTATGCATCTCGCTCGTACTCGCATATTAGTGCAAGCGAGATGTACAGAAAGTAAATAACGTAGACGTGAGCGTTATGTCAATGTAAAAACTGGTGGTAGACGTACGGGAGTGCGGAAGTGAAAACTCAATGACATTGTAACAGTTTTTCGATCAGGTCACATGTCCGTCTTACGAATTTTCAATCTGTCGAATCTGTCGGACACGTGACCTGTCGCGAGTTTAACATTTTTTCCCCATCACAAAAAGTGCACAGCGCCGCTAAAGAAGTTTTTACTTCAAAATATGCATCACGGAAGGGTTGGAAAAGTACAAAATTATTTAAAAACTCCGAAACATACTTATATCGCAGAAACCTAAACAACAAAATATTCAAAAAAATCGTTATCTCTAAGAAAAAGTAACCTAAGGGAAGTAGGTATGTTATACCAGTGATCGTTAATTTTCCAGCAATTTTGGTGCAGCATTGTTGGTTAAAAGCATCTGTATGCCCTACTCTAGGTGGAATAGATAATTAGGGTTAATAACAGTAATATTAACCTTAACCAATCCTCTCCCTAGATTTTTTTTAAAGAAAATCCTTTATTTTTACTATGCTGCACCAAAAGCATTTGCAGCTGTGCGATTTAAGAGGAATTTCCTCCCGCGGACGCTCCGGCTGTGGAATGAGCTTCCTTCCGAGGTTCTCCCGAGGGTCTACAGTATGGGGTTCTTCAAAAAAGGAGTGTACAGGTTTTTATCCAATAAAAAGTGTCTCAATTGGCGTTCAAATGTTTCGTCAGATAGTTCGGTTCGCAATTTTGTGGGTAGACGCTCACGCGACGCGACGCGGCACTGTGCGTAGTCTCCCCGTGGATCGGAGCTGTTTGCCCGCAACCTCAACGCGTTTAAACATGGTTAAATTGTTTCTCACAAACATCAATATTTGAAATATGTATAAGGAGGAGTGCGTCATGATGCGATGTATGTGTATATGTATCTCCTTGGATTTCACGGGCCAACAAATCCCGGTCTTTTGATAAGCTTGCATGGGGATATACATAGATCCAACACGTAGAGAGTTGGAGAGTTTTAATGTCATGTAGCAATATATTATCATTACACGTATACCTACAATCCTTTTTATCATATTGGTAAAATCATCTCCTTCACCATCCTCTTCAACCAGCTTTTCCATTGTGTTTCGTTTTCTATAAATCAGGGGCCGTAGCCAATATGACAATCGTTAATCGACAAACGCTATTCGAAAACCAAAAAATTTAGTAAATGACAGTTGCTAACGAAAAGTTTTCTACCAACCATTGGCCTAACCTCGACTTCCGATTCTGACCGGCTAGCATGAGTGGAGTCGCGAGCGAGAAGGCAACTCATATGCTAGCAAGACTATATCAGGTCAGTTAGATCAAATATAAAGCTGAGCTGACAATCCAGACACGAATTCGAACTTCACCTGAAGTAGTGAATTTTTTTTTTCTTTTATTTCAAAAATATCGTAAGCAAATGGCTCTCCTACAAAAATAAACAATGCAACTTTAACAACACAACCCTCCTTTGTGAGTCTAGTAAAAAGGGGCTTGAAATATTGGTCGTATAAAATGTCATCATCATCAAAGAAGATAGCCGTAAAGAAATGACGAGTGACGATCACATTTAATAAAACCAAGCCTGTTTGATGGTCGCTTCCATGTCGTTTATTGCTGTGGATAAAACATCAGGCAGTCTTACATAAATTTACATGGCGATAAAAGCATGGAACGAGGAATAACAAGAAAATTGTAAATCGTTGGAAGTTTTGAACAAGATTTTAAGAGTCCATACGAACAAGCCGCCAAAAGCGCCCATACAATCTAAAGCTACTCTTCTTCCTCGCGTTATCCTGGCATTTTGCCACGGCTCATGGGAGCCTGGGGTCCGCTTGACAACTAATCCCAAGAATTGACGTAGGCACTAGTTTTTACGAAAGCGACTGCCATCTGACCTCCCAACCCAGAGGGGAAACTAGGCCTTATTGGGATTAGTCCGGTTTCCTCACGATGTTTTCCTTCACCGACAGCCGTATTCGAACAATGAGATACGTCAAATACTAGATATTGACAAGATATGGATTGGATATGTCAGTGTCAAACAAGTGTCAAAAGTGACGTTTTTGTGGATAAAACGTCAATTTTGACACTTGTTTGACACTGACATATCCGATCCATATCGTTTCAATATCTAGTATTTGACGTATCTCATTGTACGAATACGGCTGCGAAAAGCAACTGGTAAATATCAAATTATATTTCGTACATAAGTTTTGAAAAACTCATTGGTACGAGCCGGGGTTTGAACCCGCGACCTCCGGATTGAAAGTCGCACGCTCTTCCCGGTAGGCCACCAGCGCTATTTCGTTTACAGTCGACAGCCGGGCTAGCACATGATTGGCGCGAGATAGACTACCCGTACCTCTTTAATTAATACAGTTAGAAAAAGACGGGTAGTCTATCTCGCGGCGAGATGCTGTCGTGCCAATCATGTGCTAGGCCTCCAGCTACGCTGTTTTAAAATATTTAAAAAAGGAGACAATAGTCTAACTACTCGTATTAGAACTAGGTGGTATTTGAGGAAGTTTTACGAAGGTTATCTTTAGTTTTTGCACTGATATTATATGTATAGAATATAATACTCGTATATAAAACGAGCGACATAAAAAACGATTAAAAATCTGTGCATCACATTTCCTTTATAGGTATTCCTCATCGCAGCCACTCGATTTAATAGTCTCTTTACAGTACTTTTATGACTGCGAGTATAATGCATGTAGGGGTAGGTTTGTAGAATAATATAAAAGCACATTACGACCTCATTTCATTATATTGACCTATAAAACTGTTTTTAAAGTTTCCTCATCGCACTTGTAATATTACGATGGCAAATTGCATTTTGATATATGCGATGTAAATTCTTTAATAGGTTTTTTATGTATCATTATGAACCGATTAAGTATATGTTATCAAATGTTAATTATAAAATTCTGTGTTATTTTATTGTTGTTTTACGTGTCGTGGTATTATTACTTAGGTATAATTTACTATTATAACTTTATGATTGTGTTCCTTGGATGCAATAAAAAAAGCGCATTGTGCATGCAAATAACTAATAAAGTTAAGTACAGTGCGCACAAAGTGACAAAATCTTCATTGCTCTCAAGTGCACTTAATCTTAATACCAAAAATTTAATCTATAACTAGGGATATACCCGTACATCTTAATTTATGTCCATCACATATTACTGGCAGATATGTCCAGTGGACAAATATGTAGATCAATATATAATTAGGTCCTGCACGGATATCATGATCGCATTTTTATCACTTGTCATGTCATGCGTCACTTTCGCACCTTCATACTTGTTAGGACGTGAGAGGCATGGCGACAGATGATAAAAATGTATCGGAATGACAGATGCAACGATAAGTCACGTGACTATTCCCATGCATTATTTGTCATCTTGGCTAGGCTTCCTTGTAGACATCTGTCAGAGAAATCCAAAATTCAAACATTTATTCTACAAGAATGCCTCAAGGGCTATATCACAGGATTTGCAACATTTAATAAATACTGTCAGTACATGGGTAAACATTACATTATAATAATCTTTAAAAGAGCGTTTCTTTTATTTTTTGCCATTTTTATATCTTGTGACCTTTTTTGCCACTTTTGTGTTATTTCTACTCAGAGCATCACGAGCTCTTTCGATCCTGATGGAATAAAAAAATGTCCCAGAGCTTTTTCCTATTGTGTTACCATTTCTCCATATACTTTGTATGGAGGTAACAAAAAGGAAAGTTTGAAAAATGTATGGAAATTTTAGGACACTTATTTTCTCCCATAAGGATGAAAAGGGCTCGCGATCCTGACTAGAAATAACACAAAAGTGGCAAAAAAGGTAACAATAATAAAAATGGCAAAAAATAAAAGGATGTATATATTTCCAGGCATTGAGTTAGATAGACACATGAGTACCTATCTAACTCATTAATTTTTAACAAGCAGAAACATCTGCAAACGATGCTGTTAAGCTTAGAATTAATTTGAAGTGGGAAAATTTACTGCCTCGGCTGAGACTTGAACTCACGGCCTTTGGATCGATACTCCTGCGCTGTCAACTGAACCACCAAGACCTCATCAGCCAGCTAATCTTTTCAGCATATTGGTCTAAGGGACCCTAGCGACATCTACCGTAAGAGCGTTACACTTCATAAACCAACCAAGCAGTAATTTTTCCAATTTTAAATTTATTCTATGCTTATCTAACTGTCATTGTTTTCAAATTGACTAAAATGCACTAGCTCCACGCACTCTACACTCCCGAAGCCTAAAATTTCACTTATAATTAGCACCAATTCTAGCTTCACTGCCGAAAGCGCACCGGGCCGGAACGTGAACAAAAAGCGAGCACGGCCAATTCCAACCGGGATTGTTTTGGTAAAGCACACCCTTTTTACGTTTTCATGCAGTGTGGACGAGCCAGGAAATTGTGACAACAAATTTTTCGCATATGCCTTTATTACGATGATAGGACGCGCGGGTATAACAATGATGGTAAATATTTGAATAAACTAGAGTATTCTTATTTCTAAATAGACGTTGTTTTTTTTTTGCGTGAGCGGTTTTATATTTGTGGTTCTACGAATTTTCAAAATTTTGTAAAAACATTGTATAGATACCGAGGTAAGTAGATGACCAAGTGCGACCGCTTCGCCATACTTACCTTTGTTTTCATTTTCCTAATAACATACACGGCGCTATGGTTAATATACATCGAATTGTGTAAAAATATTTTCCGCAAAGTGGAAGATTTTCCAAAGAGGAAAATGGGGGCTATTTTTTTGAGAGAGCTGTCGTTCACTATCCTCTTTGTGTTATTGTCTCTTGCAGATCCAAGCTTCTCGAGAAACTAGCGCAATTTTAGAATATCCTTGTATTACCCAAGCCAATTTTTGCCGTTTTGAATTTGGAACTTTCTTTTATTTCTCATCATGATCAGTCGTTCCCTCAATGCTGAGGATCGTGACATCATGTCCTGTTGCTGACCAGTCTCTTCCATAGGCTTCTGTCACCCGCCCTATACACGGCTTCCTGCAGATGTAGATGCAACGGTGTAGTAATTTGTGCGCTCCATCTAGCGGGTGGTCTGCCGCGAGTCCTCTGGCCCTCAACTTTGCCCGTCATAATCGTCATTTCTAGGCTATCAGGAGAACGTCGAGAGAGGTGGCCAAAATATGCAAGGATGCGGTCTTGACATATGGTCGACAGCCGGCGGTTTATGAGTAGCTCTTCTAGAATGGACTGGTTTGTACGCATTGCAGTCCAAGGTATTCGCAGAAGTCGACGCCAACACCACATTTCGAAGGCATTATTTCTATAAGAGTTCATAACTCGAATTTAATTTGTACTTGTTTAAGTACGCGGGGACTTACGAGGAGCAGGAGCAGGAGCCCTCAATTTAGTATTTAATGTGATTCCTAAATCAGTAAAATATTTAGTTTACAGGTCATTTCGAACGTAGACTTACATCAGATGATGTCATTTAGCTATCGTGCGTCTGGCTCACGCCAATACAGATACATACGAGTACGAGCAAAAGGCACAATAACTAAAAGACATCACTTAGATATCTTTCTGACCTACTAGCATGAGTTGCGTACTCGCGCACGACTCCATACATCTAGCGCGACTTCAAGTATGGACTCGCGCGCGAGAACGCAAGATATGCTAGACCGCCAGATGTCTGTACGTGCCTGCCTGCCAGTGTACGTGCCAGTGGCCTGGCCAGTTTCGATTTTACTTTTAGTCAATTCCAGCTGTTATGCGTCTACAAGCGCATACACTTTGAGGCTGTCCCTTTATATGTAAATCATGATAGTTCATACACATTGAATACTCATTGAATACTGACCCAGTTTTCAGTAGGACGCAAAATTTGCATACTATCGCCTATGCGAATATTTTATGTGTTAGCTTCCTATGTCTATGTAGAGTTAAATTTACTACATAAACCGTAACATAAATACTTGTAATTATACAGGTAGGTACACATAGGTAAACAAAGGTTTTTTATTGGAGGATTCAATAATTAATAGATTTTTCAAGTTATTGCTGTTACCCAGCTTAAAGTGCTTTAGACTTTAGTTCACTATCAGTCTATCACTAAACTGAATGCTAATGCAAACCACAGGTTATTTTTTTTAAATATTAATTAGAATCATTGATTTAAGTTAGATTAGGTTATAAGCCCGTTAACGGTAAAGATAAAAATATACGCGATTCAAGCCTCAACGGCTCTTTAAAGTCCTAAAAATATTGCATAAGAAAAAAATACAATGATGATATAAGGTGGTCATTTTTAGGGTTCCGTACCCAAAGGGTAAAACGGGACCCTATTACTAAGACTCCGCTGTCCGTCCGTCCGTCCGTCCGTCTGTCTATCACCAGGCTGTATCTCACGAACCGTAATAGCTAGACAGTTGAAATTTTCACAGATGATGTATTTCTGTTGTCGCTATAACAACAAATACTAAAAACAGAATAAAATAAAGATTTAAGTGGGGCTCTCATACATTTGACCGAAGTTAAGCAATGTCGGGCGGGGTCAGTACTTGGATGCATGGGTGACCGTTTTTTTTGCCGTTTTTTGCATTATGGTACGGAACCCTTCGTGCGCGAGTCCGACTCGCACTTGCCCGGTTTTTGCCATATAATATCTAAGTGCCCTATAAGGGCTTAAAGGTTACTGCACCCTCCAGTCTGGAATGCTTTTTGTTTCGCGAATATTCATGGGGACAAGAATCTAACCAAATGTCAAAGGAATATACATTCCTTTGACATGGAAATTGATATATACCGTTCTAGCTTCCGCTCACGACAGAAGTCATTTAACACTTTTACCCAGTTTTCGTCACCTTACGAATAGAACAAAATAAAAAATAAAATCTAAAAATAATTTAAGGATACCATAATGCCAAGTAGGTCGTACCATCAATGTATAAACTGTACATTGTCTGTAACGATCAAATAACGGAAGTGTTTTTAGTATTCCATGTTTATAAATATAGAAGTTATTACACAAACGTATGCATAAATATACTGTATAAATAGTTATTTGACAATATAATTAAATTAACATTATACTGACGTTCTTATCTACTACCTATTATTAGTAAGTACTTTTCTTATCAAACAGAAAAATGCGTCGTTTAAATCCGATACAGGACTTATAGCTATTCCTCCTATAACATGCATTCCTGGAGATACTTTAAGCGTTTATGTGCATTCTAACTCAAATCTAAAACGTCAAATTATCAAACAAGCGAATCTAACATACGTCCTTTTATATATAAGACGATATTATAAGCCTGAACGTAAGTGCCCTGACTTGCAAAACGAGCTGATATCCCTATAGCTTGAGAACGTCATAAAACTGAACAAAACGTTTATTTTAAACCTTCGTGATTCCGATAGTAAAGCTGCAGTGGTTTTATGTTGCAGAGTGCAGTAAATTTGATACAATACCTACATCATGTATAATCAGGCACAGTGCGCTATAGGTATGTAGGAAAATACCAATATATCCGCCCAATTCGAACTTAAAGATACGTCAAATATTACGACTAGATACGTATGGATTACAAGTGACGTTTGTTGGAAGAAATACGTCACTAAAATTTTGACACTGACACTTTCACCCCCCTACGACATGGATGAGCACAGTGTCGAAAGATTTGAGGACGATAGGCGCAAGCCCTGACATGACGCAAAATAGAGAAGAATGGCGCAAAATGATACGGAGAGCCGACCCCAAACCCTAGGATATGGGATAAAGGCTAAGATGATGATGATGATGACTGACATATCTAATCCAACTCATATTTGACGTATCTTAAAGTTCGAATCGGACAGTACCTATTTTATTTTTATACTTATAATATATTTCTACTAGATACTAAAATACCTAATAGTTCGATTGGGCAGATTGGATAGTAGTTACAGGGATAGGGCAATCTAACTGCCATGTTAGTATCTGGTATATGAAAACAGAATATACTCGTAGCTCAATTGGAGCCTCGGAGTAATTAACAATGGAGCCGCCATTAACAGGCGTTCCCCTCTGTCGAAAATAGGCGGCCAATGGTCAACCATATGTATGGACTGACGTTTATCTGACATGACGTACCTATACATTTGATGTGCCCCTCCCCAGCAAAAAACGGCAGACTATTTTGTACCGAAAATTTTAGACATGGCGTCTCCGTTGGTTATATCCTCTAAGATTGGAGCAGTTTTAGCAATATGAAGCGGCACGACTATCGAAAAATAGCAAATGTGTGTTTCGGGAATTTAAAATTGAACCTGCAATTTGATATACATTTCTCAGTACCTTTCAATTAGATAGTACATGGTCTACATGTCAAAAATATCTTAATTCTTTAATAGCTTTACAAAAAGTGATTTATAATCACGATCACTACACTTTATAAAACGAAGTCCCCTGCCGCGTCTGTCTGTCTATTCGCGATAAACTCAAAAATTACTAAACGGAATTTCATGCGGTTTTCATTAAAAGTTTTGACGTATCTCAAAGTTCGAATCAGGCTGAATGACTCTTAATTTATTATGCGACTAATGCATTCATTTAAAAGAGTTTTATGTCAATGACTGTTAGTATACAGAATAATATGTATACAGTAAGCTTTATATTGTTTTTCCGATCATTACCCTACGGGGAAAACTATGAGGAAATCTATATCTACTCAATGAGGAAAATGTCTTTAAAAGTATAATGGTTACGAAAATATTGATAATATTCAAATTTTGGAGCATTCCACGAAAGTGCCTACCGTTGTCCCGTACAAATTTGAATTTTCTGAAGATTTGCAGGTGTAAGAGTATATTTTTTCTGTCACAATGGATGGGAAAAGTGCTCAGTAAAATAATCACCGACTTGCAATGTTGTACAAATGTATGTAATATACGAAACAAATTGCGGTTGTACGGGACAGCTCATGGAATGTCCCTTTTATACTTATATCAGGCGGGGCTCACTCCGCGATTTCGTCGCTTTGCTACAAGTACATCCGTTCCACACCAATTTTGGTGGCTAGCCATAAGCCGCGCGTGGCGCTGTCGCAACCTAGCGGCCATATCTGTCCTGATCGTAACAGACGCGTTTTGTTAGAGAGTGAGTCTTCTGTACCTAGTACTATTATTTATTATGTGCTTATATAAACATTACTTTCTTTACTAATATGAGAGCTGAACAACATTAAGACCGTCATAGGCTATCTTGCCAAGCCGCCATCGACACATTGACTTGAGAATCAGTAAATAAAATTGACAGTCCGAAATGTCCGAATCTCACTTATTGTATTAAGTCACTAATATTTCATATCAATGTGCACAACCGTACATAAGTAGTCCACATAAAACTCGCTAGTCTCACAGCCTAATGCCTACCTGCGTTCCTTCCGGCTGGTCGAGCAAATGGACCATTAACCGCGACGTTAGACTTCGACTTTACGCGCGACTGTAAAAATTCCATGTCGCTTTAACGTCCTGTACGTGGTGCCGAAGGAAAATATCAGACGAGTTAATGCGACAAGGGGGCACTTACGATGGTTGTGCCAATATTTTGGTGGTTTCTAAGGGAATTTGTTTGTTTATTTTAGTGCGCGTGATGCTATGCCGTGTCGTAGTGCTACGAAGTGTGTTCGCTGCGTAGTATAAAGGTAATGCTACGGGTTACGATATACCTAGCTGTCGTAGCACATATGGAGAGGCATTCATACCTTACAATGTCACTCGGCCCGATTCAAACTTTAAGATACGTCAAAAAATTGCTAAAGATACGATATGGCTCGGATATGTCGTGTCAAAAATGACGGTTCTTGAAACAAAAACGTATCTAATCCATATCGTATTGGACGTATCTTAAAGTTCGGATCGGGCCAACTGTGTTATAATGACATATCTTTCAGTGCGTCACACTATAAGTAGGGTACGTGTAAGATACAATGGAAGTGAAGTCAAAATTGGATCAAATAATACCTAATATAAGTCCGAAGGTGTTATGAATACCTACAGTCACATCTAGCACGATACTGAGGAAAAGCAATATTAAAAGCTACTTTAAATATACCTATTTGAATTAGTATGAACAGTTCACAGTTAAGTAGTTCGCTTAGCTAAGTTGACATTTAATTAACGATTCCATTCGATTCATTTGCTATGATTTACAAAGGTCCGTTTCCGTCCGATTTGGAGGACGATTCGAAAATATAAAATGTAAATTTGATTTCATTTTGACATGACTCGCCCGTGTACCTCGTTTATTATTTACATATTGGTGAGAGCTGGTATTAAGTGTCCTGGCACTCACTAGACCGGATTCGAATCCGGATTTTGGTATATTTGACTTGAAAGTACGAAGAAAAAAATGGCAACTTACGTACCACCGTAACTGTAGACCAACGGCGCGATTTAGGAAATGAATTAGAGATGCACTAGATATGAAATAGTAAAGATATGTGACGTTCCACGGCAAAAGGTACTAATTATAGATGTGCAAGTTGCGGAAAGTTTCCATAAAATTCTATAAATTCTCGGAAACTTCATGAAACTTTCACTAGGAAATATGGGAAATTTAAATTTAAAATTGGAAAGTTTCAATTCTCATACAAAAATGTAAGAAATTTTCCGAATTTTTCGTACGTTAAATTTCCGAAACATTTCGTAATTTTGGCAAGATTCCTTAGGCACATCAGTAGGTACCATTGCCCCGGCCGAATATTGGAGCGGCGTTAATAATAGCGTAAGCGCCAGCCGCCATAAGGTACCTTTTGCCGTGGAACGTCACATATCTTTACTATTTCATATCTAGTGAATGTCTAACGGCCCGATTCGGAAATTGAATTAGATTTCTACTAGACTTCAACAAGTTACGATACGGATAATTTAAAGATATTTGTAAGATAGATATGTCAAATTTGACGTTTCCGCGATTCTGGAGGTCCTCTTGAACGATTTCGACAAGTTATGACTTAGATATCCAAGTCACATCTAGTCGATATCTAATGTAGATCTAGTTGATCTCTAAATCGTCTCAAGATCTTGTGATTATCTCGAAATCCGAATAGGCCTGTAATTCATTTCCCGAATCGCGCCGCTTATCTCGTTGCAATAAGGTGTACGAAAGGTCACTTAACTGTGCCTACCGCCAGGCGTGGCTCACTCCGCGATTTCGACGCTTTGCTACAGGTAGCTAAAAGTACATCCGTTCCGCCCCAATTTTGGGGTTTGCCATAAGCCGCGCGTGGCGCTGTCGCCACCTAGCGGCCATATCTGTGCTGATCGTAACAGACGCGTTTTGTTAGAGAGTGAGTCTTCTGTACCTAGTACTATTATTTATTCTGTACCACCGAGTTCAATGACTGCCGTTAATAGCCGCTGGTAATTGGCCATAAAGTTAAACACCACATTGTCAAGGTTTATGAGACAACTTTGTAGCTCTATTTCTCAAAAAAAATTTACTAGTTGATATTAAAAAAAAAAACCGTAAAAGTAGGGTCAAAACTGAAATTCAAACCTCGATAACATTTTATTTTTACATATGAAAACTGAATGGTGTATATAATAAGCGTTCCGGACGTTTGTATTTTAGTTTTTATTTTATTTTGGGTAGTTCCATTTCATAACTTTGACGATAAAGAGGAAAACCCACCTCACCCCGTAGTGCCTCGTATTTGGGGTGAGAGGGGTTTTTATACAAAGTTGATTTTGGAAGATTGTTGGATCGATTTTTTTTTATTATGCGTATTACTATAGCTCCATTTTAAATTGGAATACATTATTTTTGTAGCAGTAGCCTTAAAATCCCTTCTCAACCCCCTCTCAAACCTTCTCTCCCCATTCATAACCAACCTCTCCACGCGAAACTTACTCACCCCGTTTTACGGTACGTAAAACTATTGAAACGGATTATATCGCGTATATTGAATACATACTACATCCCGACGTTTCGAACCCTTTACAGCGTATAATCCGTTTCAATAGTTTTATTTTCATGAAAAACTATCGCGGTAACCGAAGACAATATTAAAAAAATACGTGTATTATCATTTTTCACGCACTTGCTTAATGCTTATGTTACAATTTGATCAAAGCCCCCTTGCGAGCCCCCTTGCGTCGTATTTGTAACACTTACAATAAAGAATTTACTTCCATCGATATTTTCAATGTTACTAGGCCCAAATATCGTAACCAAGTATTTCATATTTCATTTATTGCGTAGTCATGAACATAAATTACATAATAGGATCTTACAGTTAAGTTGGCCAATTCATGACACCCTGTTAGGGCACACAATATTTAACTTACTAGCTAATACCTATTAAAACATTTCATCATAATATATCTATCGTATAATTAGTGTATAAGAAAAAAGTAACATTGTAAAAGTCAATAAAGAATAAAAATAAATTAAAATTAAAAATTAAAATTTAAAAAATAAAAACATTCCATACATTAAGTTTTTAAAAGAAAATAGAAAACATTTCATGCAATAATTTAAAATTCAGTGTCACAATAAATAAATAAGGTTAAAATGTATAATTAAGTATTTGTGCTATTTTACTCCGCCAGCCTTTCATCATTTAAGAACTCCTCAAGTGAGTAGTAGCATTTATGAATTAACATGTCTTTTAATTTATTTTTAAATAATATGTCACTTGGTTCAAGTTTGATACTGTCCGGAAGTACTCAATATCCTCAACGACCAACATAGTGTCCGTCAGTAATGTGTCGTCATCATCGCTACTATCTCTGCTGACATTGTACTTAATAATTATTGATCAGATTAGTTGTCAGTATTTTCAACTTTCTCTTTATTTTTCTTGTTTAGCTAATTTAAAATTTTAGTACCTCAATAATAAATATTATATACAATTCACATAAGAATGGTCTACAACACTTGGTTAACTTGTATGTAATGATACGTTTTAGTTAAGTCCGTTTATTTTAAGTATGTTTTAGTGAGAGCGTTTAAGGAAGTAAGTGTTCATCTCAATAATATATGTACCTATCAATGTTGTTTCTCCAATAAATAAAAAAAAAAGATGACGATTTCAAAGTGTATAGTTTTTGACAAGCCGCGAGTTCTCAGTTCGGCGCAAACTACTAGTTTATTTGAGTACAACAGTAATGTCAATTTTAGAGCCATTCAACGTTACACGAGGCAGCATTTAAAGTTACCCACATTAGCATAACGTGAAAAGGTAAATTTCCAAAGTTTCCGATATCGATTGACGAATGTTTACTCATATCTAAACTAAACTACAGAAGTTTACAAACAAACCTGAGTAAACAGAATCACTTATAATTGCCTCACACGGTCTCGTAGGTACATTTAAGAAGTTTTTGGCAAAAATTTCATCGGTACAAGCTTTTATCACTAAAGAAAAGTACCTACAGTCGTACTTCTCTTTCAGACAACCAATATTAATACTTATCAAGACAATTCTAAAAATCCCAAACACAATTAGGTTGCGTCGTTTTATCACATAGTTCCTATGGCCGCCTCCTCTCTCCATCTACAGATCAGCTCCATGGTACCATAATATTGTCATAATATTGAGGACGCTCGCGCCGTCCCACCTACAGGCGACCTCCGTCAAGGCGGGGGCTGCGGCCACAACAGCGGAACTAAACAAGCGGCGCAAATATGCTGTCCTCGGCGAGGGCTACATATTTGCACCGTTCGGAGTCGAAACTCTGGGTCCGTGGGGGCCCAGTGCGAAGTCTTTATATAAAGAAATTTCCGAGCGCCTTATAGATGCGTCTGGTGACCAGAGGGCTGGCAGCTACTTCGGCCAGAGACTAAGTCTGGCCATCCAACGAGGTAACGCTGCCAGCCTACTGGGCACCATAACTCATGACAGCGACCTAGGGAGCATTTTTTATTTATAAGTTTATTTATAAGTTCATTTATAAGTCTATTTATATGATTATTTTAAGTTTTATATTCCATGTAGTTTAGTTTTATTATTGTTTAGTTTGTATTTTTTGTCTCAATAAAGTCCCATTAATATTGTCATTGTCACCCGACTTACATAATTATGTATGCAAATTTTCAGCTTCATTGGAAGTCGGGAAGTGGGTCAAATTTAAATTGCAAGATTTGACCCGTACAAACAGATTCTTTCTTACATGCATTGGTCCATTGCAAGTTAATAAAAAGCTTATTATAAAAAGGGGGAAATGTTGGTCACGAATTACAAACTATGTTTTCTCTATATAACAAAAGCAAATAGAGTTAGACCAAGAAAATTCTGCAGCGATTTTGATAGCCCACGCAGTGCAAGTGTTATTTTACGTCATAATTTCGTAGAAGTTTGATGTTTAAAATAACGCTTGCACTGCGTGGGCTATCAAAATCGCTGCAGAATTTTCTTGGTCTAACTCTAAGTTATAAAATCTTTTATTTATTCAGCAGATACTGAGCAACATTAAAAAAATGACTTTTTCAAACAATTCGTCCGCGCTCAAAGAAAAGGCGAAGTAAATTGCTTTAACTCGTGAACTTTCACACAGGAAGTCAAACAGCGGCTGCTCCCAGCAAAAGTGGAAATATGACTCGCACAGCAAGAGTGTTGTGTGGACCGGGAGCGGGCAGCGAAAATATAAAATCATTTGAACGCAAAACTTTGAAAATGTTTTGCATTGTTTCTGTTTGATAGAATAATATAACTATAAGCATTTTACCTAACTTTTTGTTAGCTATGTTTGGATGGAATCTGAACATATATGGGATTTTCCAAGCGAGAGTTGTATGTATAGTTAGGTAATGTTAACTGTTTATTAGTTTCTGAAAACATCAGCACCTAAGTATCAAACCTTTACTAACTCATTATATTTTGATAACAATCGATATTGCTTACTTGTTCAATAAAACAAAGTTAATTCTATGTAAATAATATAAAAAAAATTCGCCATAGATATTCAAAAAAGTACAGTTTTTTTAGCCCAGACTCTTGAATTCATATGGTGGAAAAATGTACCTACATAAAAAGGTTATCAAAGAAAGGTGTGAAACTTACAGACAGGAACAGTATGAAACTGAATTTAATATGATAGAAATGAATGAAGTTAAAATACATCTTAAACAAGAAACTATGTGGAATTATCCTGGATTACAACAGACAAAAATAATTGAAACTAATATTCTAAAACATACTATCCCAGGCGAGACTTGTAGCGTAGACTTTGGAGCGTAGAAAAAATGCACAGAAACTATTAAATATATTAAACTGGGTCACTCGTTATAGAGTAAAACATGTCGAGCAATCATTTACTTTATATACGTAAGTGACCCGGTTTATTATATCGACGCTGGAAAGGAGAAATTGGATAAGCGACACGCAGCTAACTTTACAGGGGAGCCCAAAAACTGCAACCCTTTGTAAAAAAAAAATAATTAAAATTCACTATGATGACGAATTTCTTAAATAAGAAACTTTATATGGTTATAGTGATGTATTCTAAATTATCCTATTATTATTTTACCTTCAAATGAGTTATTTTAGAATTTAGTGTCGCTTAAGCAAAATGATCGTAAAAATAAATTTTGGTAAATTCATCTTACCAACATGTTTCACAAGAAATTATTCAGGTAAAAAAGTCCAAGCTTAATTTGTAGTCAGAATTGATCGAGTAAAACTATCTTATTCCAAAATATGCTTATTTTATAGTCAAACAAAAAAGTATATAGGTAAAATTTGACATGAAACAAATCAAGATAAATTATCTAATCACTTTTTAAGGAGCAATTTCAAACTCGATAAGCAGCTTATGCGACACATTCAACCTATGATACATCATATATTCTATGAGTTTTATAGTTATCGACCACAAGGAAATGGTTGTCATACCTACGCATGATAAAATATACCCTTTAAGGAATTTGCATAGCTTTATTTCAAATAAGAAGTTATGTAACGAGTCTTAAGATAACAAGTGCCAACTTAATTACAAGGTACCAGTGAGAATGGGAAATTTGTATTTGAAACCAAAATAGGAAAAAAAAATATCTCGTGTATAGCTTAGATTAAAATAATATGTAATGTTATTTTATCTATTTATTTCCCTAACCTGGCATTTTCTGATAGTATGAAAAATAATAACAAAAAGAAAGTAAGTAAAAAATTTACTAGGTAACTTCCAACAAAATTTAGATAAAATGGAATAAACGACAAAAGTTTTATATCTGAAATTAGGTAAATGATCATAAACGCCAATAGTTCACATTTGACAGTCAAGTAAATTTATCTATATGACATTAAAACCTATTATTCGGCCAAGTAAAAATAGTTAACCGACAGTGAAAGGTTAGTTGTCATAAGGCAAAATTATCCAAGTTAAGGTTAAGCTGAACTGGCAAATAAGTAAAATACTCTAAGGTTCATTACATTGAATAACTTTTCAATATCTACTTTTCAAAAATTTCTTGAAAACCAAGTCGTTTAGTAACTTAAATGTACCAGTGATTCTCCAAATCACCGACTGGATAAGCGACACTAAAGTCGTCAGATTGGTCCGAAACAGTCGCTTATCCAATTTATCCTTTCCAGCGTCGATATTTAATACATATATCAGTGTCTCACGGAAGTATTGTTATTAAAATTGCTCAGAAACTACATAATTATTTTCCTGCAGCTCCCAGTCTACAAAGTGAAAATATGAGTGCCTAATTCTTGGTGCTCAGGGCGCCGAGTGCCGGAACAGGAACCGGCACGTACCGTCGACATTCACAATCAGAACACTTTTGACTCCAAGTTTCGGTTGCAGATGCTGCTCATGAATAAATTTGCTTGTGTTGCTGACTCTATTGGAATTTGTCGGGTGATAGTTTCAAGCTGCATTGGAGACTAACGGCCTGATTCGAACTTAACTTGTCGTATGCTCCTGTCAAAAAATTGCCATTTATACCGGGTGTGGCCTGTAATATGAGCAAAAAATTAAACTGTATTAACTCCTCATACTGACCAACATTTGTTCAGCGACTTTTAAATATAATTTGTGGTTTGTTTTTAATACACTTTAAAGTTTATTCTAAGACGCAATGTATTGCGAATTTTATTATGTTTATGGCGTGACAATCAACTTCAATCACAATGATATAGCAGCTTATACCTAAGATGGACTAATTACCTACCTAACCCTTATACTATACCTAAGAACTTATGTAAAAAGTAATGAAATAAACGCATTTGTATTTTGTATTTCTTTTTTTTTGTATATAGAGCGTGGCGATCGCGTCCATTGAAGTTAATATTTATTTTGTATGAAAAATAGCGAGTCTAAATACTTCATAATTTTTAAAAGTTGTTGAACAAAAGTGTCACCGTTTGAGGAGTACAATCTATGTTTTAATTATTTGCTCGTGTTACAGGCCACACCCGGTATAGCAATCATGACATCTTCATTTTTAAGTTGAATAGGTATGGAGCAGATCTGCTGCTAAGCATACCAAAGGTTAGGTAATATACGTCTAAAAGCTAAAGATGCAATATCGGACATGTCAGTGTCAAAAGTAACGTTTTAGTCCATGTAATTCATGGTGTATCTTTAGCTATTTTTTGACGGGAGTGAAGTGGCGCAGAATAGAGCAGAGCGGCGCTCTCTTGTGTCAGAGGCCAAGATCCTTTTTGGGTCACTAAGCCAGTGATGAATGTATGTACGAGTATGTATCTTAAACCACATTTAATGGGAAATAAATATATTATGTTTGCTGCTTTCCAAAAATAAGAGTAATAATACCGCATTTTTATTTACTTGTGTTCATTTATAAAAAGTAATGTGATTGAACTTGCCAATTTGACTTTAGTTAAAATGATTAAACAATTGTGACGTCACTACCGGTCAGCCTACCTAGGGGTGATGATCTAATAAAAGGCGTTGCTCCTCATTGAAGCGACCATTATTATCTGAGCAGCCTTAGGAGTAAGACCTTAACAGCCTATGCTGACAAAAAGTGTCCTAAAAGTGTATTATTGTTATTTACTGTACGATGGTGCTACTAATATTACTACAAATAGATAAAGTTCTGATAGTTTAAAAAGTGTGCTGTATAAAGTTATAAATAAACGATAAATATGAGTATTTTACAACAAAGTTTCTTTTCTACAACGAAGACCTCAGCCCTCCTACTACGAGTTACCACGATTAGCGCTCAAAAGGAAGCCTTGCTCTAACATATATTTCTATTTCTAAAGTTCGAATAAAATCGTTAAAATAAGAATTTCTGATATACGGACTGACGGACATATTTACTGTAAAAACACTTTTCAGACCTTTTACACATTTGCTCCCAGTGCTGTTAAATCATCCGGATAGGTGATGATTGATTCAAGAGTGCATTAGTGCCTTAAAGTTTAGTCTGCATATTGTAAAAAAAATGTGTGACCAAGGGACGGAAGTATTTAACACATATGTATATTAAAATTCGGCTAAGAAGGTACTTTTTGATTTTATCTCATTGTCAGTTCCGGCAAAAACAAAGAGTCTCATCTTATCCCTTGTCCCCCTGACAGAGACGCTACATTAAATTTACGGCACCCATTATGATAACGTCACCGGTACAAATGAGTTTTGTTACGGAGTAGCTCTAGACGGAGAGCTAGGCTACGGAAATAGGTTTGCAATTTATAGAGCATCGAAATCCCTCTAGTTAGTGTGCCATACTATCATTATTAATTAATTCGGGCGCCTGGCAGCTGTTCAGCGGTGGGTGTGAGTGGTGTCAAATAAATTGAAGGTGTACAATTTATAGAGCTCTGAGTTTGGTGTGATATTATAGCTAATTATGTATTTAATTCGAATAGAACATTGCCAGGCGTTTTAATTGGGGGAAAAGCAGTGCCAGGTGACGTCCAAGATGCGCGAAAAAGTGCCAAGTTATCTCATTTACTGGGTCAAATTTTATCGAGTTTCGTTACCCAAAGGGTGAAAACGGGACCTTATTACTATAAGGTCCATTTCAGGTCCAGGTAATTGCACACCTGCAATTGTTTTTACAACCCCTTTGTTGCCCAACCACTGTCACAGCCACCGCTGAACAGCTGCCAAGCGCCCGGATTAATTAATAATGATAGTATATAATAGCACACTAACTAGAGGGATTTCGTTGCTCTATAAATTGCAAACCTATTTCCGTAGCTCTTAGACCACTCAGACAAGGGTGTACCTGGACTGATATAGTGTAAAATGGTGTAGAATAGGGGAAGGTCGGGTAAAGCGAACACCCCAGGCAAAGCGAATTCGGGCTCCCAATCCTAAACTATTCGACTTTCTCGCACCAAGCGCCTATATGGTGTTCAGGATCCTTCGCTCTATGAGCGGCAAGCGTCACAGGGAGCGGTCGCTGCGAGCGTCGTCGGTGACGAGTCAAAATGTGTTTTTAGTGCAAAATATTACGATCTTTAAAGGTAAGTATATTGTATGTTATTTTGTCATAGTAATTATCTCGAATTTTAATTCAAGATGCTTCTATTGCTTATTAAAGTATCTTCCTTTTACAACGCATTTCTTTTAAAACAATCCAACGGTTATTTTTTTGAAATTCTTAATTTCTTTAACTGACTGAATGGGCAAAGTGGATCGGGCAAAGAGGATAGCGTGTTCACTTTGAATTTATTAGGTAAATTTTTTTATGATAATATTTTGTTATAGATGGTATATAAATATCAAAAAAAGATCGATCATGGCTCCTGGCTAACAGACGTCATGGAAATGGCTATCAAAACGTGGATTCGCTGTGTTAAAATGTCTTCAGAGATGCCGTGAAGACTTATGCTTATGAAATTAGTTAAAATATATCAAAAGTTACTTGTGACAGCTTTTTCTAATTAATATTAATGAAATGATTTTATGTTGATTAATTTTCACTTAGTTATTAAGTTCACTAAGATGTTATGAGTGATATTTGCTTTGCCCGGAGGTCTGTTTCACTTTGCCCGGCACCCTGGGCAAAGCGAATAAAATATTTTTTTTACGTTTTGTTCAAAATTGCAGCAATCATTAAACATTGGAGGATAGTGTTGATTTAACCCTAGAGTGCTCGCGCTATGAGCATTTTGCCGCCCTCGGCGAAAAAACTGTGATTACTTGAAAACGGTTCGTTTTTCAAGGACATGCGTCCTAGTAGATGCCCCCTCGTTCTTTAGCTCTCTATTTTCCATATTTGGAGAAATTCGTGCGTGGTTGACTGCAGGAAGCAAATGTTGCTGCCGCTGTGTCGCGTATGGCGGCAAATTGCTCACTGCGCGACTACTCACGTAAGTAAAATTTGGGGTCATTTTATTTCTTAAGTCAAAATATTAATAGTTTTCATTAAGTTTAATATTGTTTTGATATTAACAAATTATAAATAATCAACAATATTATTTAATTTATTCTCATTTATTATTATTTTTTGAAATTACTAAGCACATGTTATTGTGACGAACCTTTTTGAAAGAAATACATCTAGCTATGTTCATACCACATGTAATCAAAAGATCTAACGTAAATACTTTATAGAAACAATTGGGGAACCAACTCTCCTGTTTTGTGTCAACTGAACACCAAAAGACACCCTTAGGTGGAGAAGATACATTATGTGCACTATGCCCGTCTAAGAAAAATAGAAGGTCCAAAAAGAGCACAATATAAGTACAAAGTTACTGTGCAACATACATTGTATATCTATGTACCAGGACTGTTTTGCTAAAATGTATATAGAAGATAATCAAAACGTTTAACTTTGTTAAACATATCAACATTTCTATTTTTTATGTACGCTAAGGCAAAGGCCGTGTTAAAATTCAAAACTTTTGACCTAAGATTGCCAGAATCTATAAAAATGTACTATTAAGTATAAAATTATAACACAAGTTACTTTTTCGTATAGTATTTGATTCACTTTATCCCATAAAAATGATTACAAAATGATTTAGATATTACATTAAACAAAAAATCATGTTAATTATAGGCGGCAAAATGCTCCCTACGCGAGCACTCGCGTTACACGGAGAGGCGCGACTACTCTAGGGTTAAATTAAAAGTTTATTAAATAAAGACTTATTATTGACACTTTTTTCATTTCTTCCTTGTTAATTTTTTCTGTTATGTCAAGTCAAAGCATAAGGTGTTCACTATACCCGGACTTCCCCTACCGGCTCGATTCGGGAAATGAATTACGGCCGTATTCGAACAATGAGATACGTCAAATACTAGATATTGAAACGATATGGATTGGATATGTCAGTGTCAAACAAGTGTCAAAAGTGATGTTATTGTTTGAAGAAACGTGTGAGATTAACTAGATTCGATATAGTAAAGATATGTGACGTTCCACGGCAAAAGGTACCTTATGGCGGCTGGCGGCGCGATTCGGGAAATGAATTAGAGATTCACTACATATGAAATAGTAAAGATATGTGACGTTCCACGGCAAAAGGTACCTTATGGCGGCTGGCGCTTACGTCGCATAGCGCCGCAATAATAAAGGAGCGGCGTTAATAATAGCGTAAGCGCCAACCGCCATAAGGTACCTTTACTCGTGGGACGTCACATATCTTTACTATATCGTATCTAGTTAATCTCTAATTCATTTCCCGAATCGCGCCGTACAACTTGTTGTACTCGTGTCGCAGCATTTTACAAGCACCTCTGTGTTTAGATCTCGATGTACGCTTCTTTAATTTTCTGAATTGAAATTTCAACGATTTATTTAATCCCTTTCCTTTTAATAATAAATCGTGTCTACACAAACCTTACCGAAGTATTTTCTTCTGTATGGTTTCCAAATTCAAACATTAAGTAAAATAATGTTCACCTTTACTTAATACTTCGAATGAAAATTGCAAGATTTCGGAAATCTACCTAGCCACCTTAAATAAACTTAAAGGGAACAAATTAATTTCGGTTTACCTAAACCGGGAGTTCGAAGTTCGACTCGGGTTGAAAGCTGCTTGCATTTCTTTGCTTATAACTTCGAAATTCGAACTGTTGTTTTAAGCCTTCGATATTTGGAGATATTTTTGGATTGGCCCGGCGGCTTAATCATTTATTAATAACCTCAACGGTATCGGCAAAATGCTACTAAATATATATTAAATGGCAGCCTTACCGCAAGTCTTTTGAACAAGATGGACAGACTATAAACTGAAATAGAAGTCGTATATATAAAAAAAAGTGACCAACATCTCCGGTACCCAGGGCTGCAAACGAATAAGAAACTTCTGCATTCGCGGCAGATGCCTCAATTTTTTTTTCTTTGTGTATGACATCTAGTTTAGTTTATAATTTATGTATTTACTAGCTGTGCCCGCGGCTCCGCCCGCGTGGAATTCGGTCTGTGTCAGTAAGCGGCTAATTACTAATCCTAATTTCTCTCCCTCTCTCCTGGAGGCGGAACTTGAAGTAAAGTTGACAGATGGATATGCTAGAGGACTGCAGTCCAGATAAAATATTTTACAATTAGGTACCACTAAATAAAACTACACTCCAAAATCAATAGATTTTTTCGCCCTTATTCAAATTTTACACGTGATTTAAACGACAGAGTAGTAGATGTATATCGGACGATACAGTAAGGTATACGCGCGCGAGCGAAAGCGAACCGGCCTGCCTCGCTAGAGCGCCACTCAACGTGGTCTTCTTCAGACTCCTGAGGAAGACCACGTGCCCCTTGTAACCTCAATGCGTTGCGAGACTTTCGCGAATGATTGAATTTTTTTCTGGAAGGCGGTAATGCGTATTAAATGAGAGTCCCAAATCGTTTGACTCCGCAAACGACCAGTGCCGTTTTGATGCCCTAAGCATTTCTAGACCATGGTGCCCCCTCTCCCTAGGGTCATCGAGATTAGGTACATTGAATTTTTTTGGTTAGTTGAGTGACGTTCATTGTCGCATTACAGCTGAGAATGGAAATTAGTCACATCATTTTATCACGAAAATTGACAGTGCTGCAGTAGTAACGTTGCAACAGAGTAATGCTGCTGCAGTCGCCATACCTTAGAAAGTAATTGAAAACGCGAGCGAAGCGAGCGCGAAAATTTTTCGATATAAAAACGCAATTTGATAGACAGTTGTACATTTCTACTTTTAGTATGGAAATCAGTCACATCATTTTATCACGAAAATTGACAGTACTGCAGTAGTAGCGTTGCAACAGAGTAATGCTGCTGCAGTCGCCATATTTTAGAAAGTTATTGAAAACGCGAGCGAAGCGAGCGCGAAAATTTTTCGATATAAAAACGCAATTTGGTAGACAGTTGTACATTTTTACTTTTAGTATGGAAGTCAGTCACATCATTTTATCACGAAAATTGACAGTGCTGCAGCAGTAACGTTGCAACAGATTAATGCTGCTACAGTCGCCATATCTTAGAAAGTTATTGAAAACGCGAGCGAAGCGAGCGCGAAAATTTTTCGATATAAAAACGCAATTTGATAGACAGTTGTACATTTTTACTTTTAGTATGGAAATCAGTCACATCATTTTATCAAGAAAATTGACAGTGTTGCAGCAGTAACGTTGCAACAGAGTAATGGTGCTGCAGTCGCCATACCTTAGAAAGTTATTGAAAACGCGAGCGAAGCGAGCGCGAAAAATTTTCGATATAAAAACGCAGTTTGATAGACAGTTGTACATTTCTACTTTTAGTATGGAAATCAGTCACATCATTTTATCACGAAAATTGACAGTACTGCAGCAGTAACGTTGCAACAGAGTAATGCTACTGCAGTCGCCACCCGAATGTCACCTTTATCATATCTTAGAATGTTACTGAAAACGCGAGCGAAGCAATAGCGAAAATATTTCGATATAAAAAACGCTATTTGACCCTGAAAGTTATTGAAAACGTGAGCGAAGCGAGCGCGAAAATTTTTCGATATATAAACGCAATTTGATAGACGGTTGTACATTTTTATTTTTAGTATGGAAATCAGTCACATCATTTTATCACGAAAATTAACAGTGCTGCAGCAGTAACGTTAAAACAGAGTAATTCTGCTGCAGTCGCCACCCGAATGTGACTTTTATCATATCCTATAATGTTATTGTAAACGCGAGCGAAGCGAGCGCGAAAATTTTTCGATATAAAAAACGCACTTTGATAGACAGTTGTACATTTTTACTTTTAGTCCCAGAAGGGATGGGACGTTATTAGATGGGTACTTGTACACGTATAAAAGTTTCATGTAGGTACCTACTCCACGACTTCAATGCTGATGCAGCCTGCGCTTTTTTTTGCCTACGGTTTTGGTGCCCCCTAGACGGGTGCCCTAAGCAACTGCTTATTTTGCCTAAAAGGGTTAATCCGGCACAGCAAATGACAGAGGTCAATGTTTTTTTTTTTTCAAAGTACCCACCTTGTATGAAAATTGGATTTGATATGGGTGCGATATAATTACGATTAGGTATAATTCATGATGCAGAAAATTAATAATTTTAAATAATTATGCAATTATACGCATGTTGATAATTATGTGTGTTTATTTTACCACTATGTAACTATGTAAACTCATTTTTAGTTTTCTTTATTAATTAATGTTTACTCAGTTCCCCGAAAGACTGTGCAATGAGGGACAATTAATTTACTGTCGTTTAATTTTGTTGTATTATTAATTTATTAAATCAACATAATTATTTTATTATTTTTGTTGATATCCGTCCCCCCTGTTCTAAACTTTTTGGCAAAATCTTTCCTCGGTAGCTTATTCATATCACAACGTATTAAATTCAGCGCCATCTGTTAGTTTACCAGGGTACTCAATAGTGGTAGCACATATTTGAAAAAAGTTTGCCCCTCCTTCCTAAGTAGCGCCATAAGATTCAGGGGCAAACTTAAGTCAATCGATTGTTGTGGCTACCCCCCCTTTTAGGGGTTAAATTTTTATAGCCTATAACCTGGCCGGGGATTTTCTCGACAGACTAGTAAAGTTTTCATCAAAATCCGTTCAGCCGTTTTCACGTGATGCGCGTTCAAATAAACAGACAAACAGATAAACAGATAAACAGACAAACAGACAAAAATTCTAAAAACTTTTGGAACGTGTTCTGTTATCGATTCTAAGTATCCCCAGCCAACTTTTTTTCAAATATCTTCCATGTACAGACTTTCGACCCTCTTCAGCTTTATTATATGTATAGATGTATAGATAGATTTTTCTACTTGAAATAACACAAATGAAAGTATTTTAATAAAATAATTTATTTAGCTTTATATTAATAAGTACCTAATAAATAACATATATTTTTTCTTTTTATTTTATGCATAAGAAACCTAAATAAGTTTTAAAAACTAGATTTATTAAAAAAATACATATAAAACTAATTAAAATTAAATAATTTCCTAGTAAAAAGATGGACAGACGTCTAGTTACCTATTGATGTGAATCTTCGTATAATTTCATATAATAATCCTGTATTGTTTTCATTAAAGTCCAATTAGCTATATTTATTTCATTTCGCAATAAAAGAAAATCTTATTACCAGGAATTTGTTTTTGGCACGAGTCACTTTAAAACGATATAATTTTATCCTGCGGTCGGTATTCATGAGAATTTGCTTAAATAAATGTGAAATATTTTAACATGGTTGGAAGGGTGCAATTTGTAAATGCGATTAACGAGATTCCGTAATGAGTTTAAATGATGAATGTAATTTTAATCACGTTATTAATTTAATTAATTACACTCTGATGTTTTGTTTGAAAGGTATTATCTAGTTTGTTATAAAACGTTTGGGATATTTAACGATAATTAATACTCTAGTCGTTTCGGATCGGAAGTATGGTAAATTTAATGTTTATGATGCTTATATTTTATACAAACTGAAATCCAAGTAAATAGTAATCGTTATTTGCTTTCCGGTTTGTACCGGACATACATAATTGTGTATTTATGCACATATTTATTACAATTATTTAATCTGTAGGATTTTAATGAAAATATATTTTATAGGTTGTTTAATACGCATTTAAATAAAGTACTATTTATTGCCTACCTACAACTAATTGTTACGGTAAAATTAGACATGTATCATGTATAAAATACGCCAAGACAATGCAAGATGTCACGATGTCATTTTTGCACTTGATAGAAATGTAGGTATTGTTGTAAATTTTGGATGGAGATCAATTACAAACATAATTCTCTTACTGCTTTCAAAATGGAACAGAAACCGCACAGTAAGAGAGAAAATCAAGAAAGAACATGGGATATAAAAGTTTTGAATAATTTACGATTTCATTTTATTCTACAACATTTAATTACCTATTTAATTCAAAAGCGAGTCCATGCCCTGAATACCCGCGAACAAGTTTTAAATATACAATTTATTAGCTAAAACCGAAATCATGTTATCATATTCAGCAGATTACCTTTTTGAGGCGCTAACACAAAATCCCGCCATTAATTACGTGATGATCAAAAGAGCCATATGTTACAATGAAACATTTGGAGATACGGCTTTTTTGCTCACAGCTTGTTCTTGACGTATACTTTATTCAAAGAGCGTCGGGATCCACAGGTCAGCCTCTAACCTTAACTGTCAAACCCTAGTCTCATATTTCAGTGAAAAAAGTCGTAACTGAGTAATACTTAAAAAGAATTTGCAACTTTAACTCCACCAAAAATATATGGACCTACCCTACATTAAAAATGTGGAACGTAACGAGTATTTGAGTGGGATTTACGGCGACACGGTAATTTTTTAAGGTTGTGTTTTAAAATATGGCGAGGCTTGTAAATTAAGGTGCTGTTGTATTTTGACGCTCAGAATGGCGAGATAATAAATTGGACATATTTTTAAGGACTCGCTATATATAATAAAGTTTTGAAACACTTTTGCTTACCCAAAGTTGGAGCTGTATTCTTCTTCTACCTAGCGTTATCTCGGCCTTTGCCAGGGTCCGCTTTCCTAGTTGCTTTCCTCTACTTACCGCAATCCTCGTGTGAGCCCGTTCACGCTTATATTATTTGCTTTCAGGACATCGAGCCATCGCTTTTTTGGTCTACCTTGGGGTCGACGGCGATCAAGGGCTAGGTTAAGGCATATGTTAAGTTGGAGCTGTATTCTGATTCTAAAATCTGTTAAGGTTTGATACCTATGATACGATCGCTAGTGCTGAGGACCTACCGCAAACATAGAAATTCTAAATCTCGTTACCTGCCTCTCTATCGCTCGAAGAAGCAAGAGCGATAGAGAGGTAGATAACGAAATTTCGACTTTCGCGGTAAGCCCTCTGGGTGGTGCACGTGCACTGCGGATCATGTTATTAAGCTTATGCATAGGCAGATGCCACGCGGGACGTGTCAAATTCGTACCATAAAAAATAAAAATATCAAGTGTATCAGTATGTATTTATGTATTGATAAAACTCTCTGTTAATTTCGAACAACAACCCGTGAAGACATGTAGGCATTAATATTATAATTTATATCCAATCCTTCACCATGTTAACTATTATATACCAAATATCGTTATAATGTAATCTAGGTATTTTAATGTCGCAATATAAAACAGCAACGAATATCTTTATACCTAATAACTGTAAACTATGTCAAACTTCTAAAATGAACACATTAAGAACTAGGTCGCACTATGAATAGTCAAATAAAATGGTTGTTAGATCCTGTTTGCGTTTGATGACATAATAAAATCCACCGGGACAGGTAATGCTCAATCGGAAAGTAATACTGCGATTCGAGGCACAATAGGTCGGCAATTACATCGCTCTAACTGGAACGCTCGTTTAGTTCACTTGTACGAAAGTTCGTTTTGAATAAATAAGTGGAAAAGTTTATACATCTCGTTTGGAAAAAAAAGTATACATTTATTTTTGATTTAGGTAAAAAACTACACGATTTAACTCACATTTATAGGCGGATTTATAGCGAAACCTGTGTCGAAACACTCGAAACGTCGGTAAAAAAAGTTAATAAAATAAATTAGCGATACACCCGTCTATAAATGTGAGTTAATATGTGTTCAAAACGCGAAAGTTTTAAATTATACACGATTCAAGCCTCTTCGCCTAAAAATTCTACATACTTAAGAAACGTTTTTACTTTATTGTATTTTAAAAATGATGATGTTTTTAGCATGGTCAATTTTGCCGTATTATAATACTTAAGTGTGGCCAGATTTATCATAATGTTTATGTCGTCTATTTTACCGTACGTCACAATAATTTTGATAAATGAACACTCTTTGCCACTGGAATTACTTACTTACTACGTTGGCTCAGCGAACCAAAATGAGACTTGGCCTCCGACACAAGACAGCGCCACTTTTCTCGGTTCTCTGCGACCACTTACATAAATATTATGGTACTTGCTTTTATTTTATGTCATTATTCTTTGACTACGGGTACCTATTACTCGTAATCTAGTTTAGTTGGATTAGTTAAATTCAAATATTTTGTTCTTTGCCAAAAATATACCTAGTCAATTAAATATGCACCTAAATGACAAAAAACATGTTCTAGCAGTCATGATTGACTTCAGCAAAGCATTTGATACCCTAAATCTGAATAAATTATATAAAAAATTACAGCAAAGTGGTATACAGGGGTCGGCTCTGAACTTGATAAAAAGCTATCACACAAATAGGTACAATACGGTTAGTATTGCAGGAGAACAAAGCGAGCTGCTGCAGTCTAACCAAGGCACAGCGCAGGGCTCGATAATCGGACCAACCGAGTACTTAATTTATGTCAACGATATGTGCAACATATTCAGGGAGGCCGCTGTGTACCAATTTGCTGATGATACTTGTTTAGTAACAGCTGATACAGACATCTTAAAGGCACAAAGCAGGATGCAGCGCGAATTTGATGTATTATGCAAATGGTCCCATGATGCAGGATTAACCATCAATTACCAAAAAACCAAAATACTACACATAAGGTCACCCTACATCAAAACTGACATAGTACCCAAAATCATAGCACACAAACACTCTTGTTTGCATGGATCAGGTTCGAGTTGCAACTGTGAGCCCCTAGACATAGTAGAACAGCATACATACCTTGGATTAATTATAGATAATAAATTTAACTGGAGTCCGCACATTGACCATGTATGTAAGAGACTAAGAGCCGTATTCAGTAATCTAACAATACTTAAAAACAAAATGCCGTATAATACACTCCGCCTAATATACATGGCTATGGCTGACTCTGTAATAAATTATGGGATATCTAGCTATGGTAGAACCCACAAAACTCACCTACAAAGAATATATAACCTACAGGTAAGAATCCTTAAATCCATTGTACCGCTAAAAGTCAAATATAAATATAAACATAATTATGAAAAGTTATTTCAGCATTGTAAAATAATGAATGTATATGATAAAGTGAAGCTAGCGATAATATTAGAATATAGACATAAACTGGGAAGTCTGAATAGGTATGATAGGCCAAATAACCTTAGAGTACTGATAAATAAAAAACATTTCAATATACCAAGTAGTAACAACTTTTATGGGCAAAGAGTCTGGTCGAGTTATTTGCCACACATCCTAAATAGTCTTCCTAGACATATAATAGATAACCTAGAAGATAAGCCTCATAAGCTGAAACTAATGTTAAAAAAGTACTGCATGAACTGATAAAGTAGTTAAGTCAAAAGTAAATATAAAATAGATACACATTATGTTATATAAATTAGATTAAAATATAGTAATAATAACGTCAATGATGTAACTAAAAGAAAACCTCTCACTTAGCTAATAATCTATTATAGTGTAGATTAGGTTAAGTACATAAAAAATATTGTAAAAATTTATTTATAATAAACAGTTTAAATTTTAAATTTTTTTTTTTTTTTAATATAGAAATATAGATTTTTACATACCACAACGGTTAAGTCTCAGTAACTGTAACCTTAAGTGTTAAATTTCTCATTCCAGTTCAAGTTTAGTTTTAGAATTCAAGTTTAACAATTTCGTTGAACATAATATTGTCTTCGGTTACCGCGATATTGTCGTGGTTAACGTCGGGATGTACTATGAATTAAATATATGCGATATAATACGTTTCAATTTAGTTTTATTTCATTAATTTCGTTGGAATCAATTAAAATGATCGCAATCTACTGGCCCAAGTGACTCGCCCCCTGTAAACTGACGCTAAAGGTTAGCATTGTCGAACAGATTGATACGAAGGCTGCAATTTGCCCGCATCTCTGCCAGGCCAGGCGAGCATCGGTTCCCAATGAGACGCTAACAAGGCCACAATTACTACGTATTACAGGCCAATTCGGACGTACAATGTCATCAGAATGATGTTAATTTGAATCGTGTTATTCTGCTATCGTCTCGCTCGCGCTAATACATGTACGGACAACTACGAGCGTAATGCACGACAACTGAATGACATCATTTATAGATGAATTGGTTCGTTAGTCCGATTGCACTTACTGTCATAACTGAGAGTATTTCTGGAACAAACCTGCCTAATATGAATGAATATTGGTTATTAAGATTTAAATTTAAAATATAAGTTTTGCAAAAAAAACGTTTTTAGGAGTTTTCCCAGTCAAATAAATATTTATTTATATTCAGCGAATAATGAAGTATTTATTAAATCAGAATAATAATAGGTACTAATATAATTTCTAAACTAAACGATTTAAACTTTATTTATTTTAATTAACCATTTACTTACTTAATAGGTGATCTACCCTTGCCTATACATTTTCCCTTAATCAAATAACGGGAAATTATTTCCCACTTCATTATAATTTACGAAATATTTTTTATCTTTTTAATGGCAGCACTCAGCAATACCAACCATACAGATTTAAAATCTTAGGAACATTTTGAATTTGAAAAATGGCAACACTTTTCTAATGGCCGCCATTTGTGACCATACGTCAAAGTCAATGTCAGTTGTCGTGATTTTTTTTGCAATAATGACAATTTTTGTATTGTTTTCAGGTTAAGTGCGAAAAAAAATCTTGTAAGTGCATGTACACTGTATACTATCATAAACTCGACTTATTTTCCCTGTGTTTTGCTTGAAAAGAATTGTGATAACCATTCGATTAAGCCAAGATTTTAAGGTTTTAGTAAGTGGGAAATTATTTCCCAGTGTTTGTTCTCCACCTAAATTTTAATTGGTTTTCATAAATAAAAATATATGCCCGTTTGTCTGGTACACAAAAAAATCGGTGCCTGTTTTTGTTTTCTTTTTCTTTTATTTATTTCTTTGATTTTTGTAGATAACCTCAAAAAATCATACTTGAATTCCAAGTAAAGCCGGGGGGAGCTACTAACTAGTAAAAAGTTCGTAACCGTATAAGACAATGGGAAACTATTTCCCACTTCATTCAAAATTTTGCTATTCCGTAACGGATAACGGGAAATTATTTCCCACCGCTAAATCCCCCTTTCCCCCCCACTTAAATTATTATTTTATATTTTTTCGTAATCTACGTACCCAAATTACCTAAAACCATTCTTAGTTTTCAAAAATCTCATAAAAAGTGTTTCGTTTGATTAAGGGTTAAAATTAGTGTCCGACCGAAGGTTCGGTTTCGGTTTCGGTTTCGGCCAGTTTCGGCCAAAAAATCATGTTTCGGCTGTAGTTTCGGTTTCGGCCAAAAAACGGCCGAACCGTTCGGCCGGGCCGAAACTTACGAAATGGTACTTCGGACAAAGACCAAAAGTTGGGGAATAAGTAGGATAACAATATTAATACATATCTACATATACTGATTCATGTATAGGTACAGAAATTAATTGGTTTATTATAAAACACAATTCCACTAATGAGAGCGCCACTGGACGGTCGACGCAGTCTTAAGAGGCTGTCAATACTTATAACGCGCACACTGTCTAATTGTATCAGAGTGAATGAGATAGCACTGTCGCACGTAGCCGTTGGCCGAGTATCAGCTCGGCCCGAGTCGAACGATGTCTTTTTCGCTCTTATTCACTCACTTATTCAGTCATTTTCCTATCTACCTCTAATGGCAAATTTTAAGCGAGGCTAAAGGCTACGCTCAAGGGCCGCAAAGTTGATTTTCTCAATAGTTAATATTTTGCGAAGCTGAACAGCTGACTATTGATTAAAACGAAGAAAAAACCCTTAAAAGTGTCCCCAGTACAGTTTTTAATACGAATGCTCGACCTTAGCCTCACTTTTTACCTCAATTTACCATTGGTTTGTGTTCCACATGTCCTCTACTTCAGCTTAGCCTTTGGCCTCGCTGCGCCATGCTCGGCCTGCGGTCTCGCTTTTTAATACAATGGACATTGGTTGGAGTCTGTGCTTAACTACTTATCCTGAAGCCTGAAGCACGGCTTTGACTTCGCATGAAAGTTCGCCTCACTGGGGCACTTCGGACTTTTAGGCCCAGGTGTAGATCGGTACCCGGCCTTGCGATATTGTTAACAAAAAATTTCGCGCTCGCTGCGCTCGCGTTTTTGGTTGCTTTTTTAGTTGACCCTGTATCTACATATTAGCTTGCCTGGTGAATGAATAGAGTTAGACCAAGAAGATTCTGCAATGATTTTGATAGCATACGCAGTGCTACTAGTGCAAATGTTATTTATACGTCATCATTTCATAGAACTTTTGACGTTTAAAGTAACACTTGCACTGCATGTCTTATCAAAATCGTTGCAGAATTATCTTGGTCTAACTCTAGTAATTTTCTTAAAAAACTGCTTAAGTAACATCAATTTCAAGGACATTGGGTGTTGACAGCCCCATAATATGTGTGTAAAAGCGGTTTTATGAGATTTTTTCAACGATTTTAACAAGTCTACAAAAGTTTCGGTTTCGGTTTCGGTTTCGGTTTCGGCCGAAACTAGAGCCAAAGCCGAACATTCGGTTTCGGTTTCGGTTTCGGCAAAAAAACATGTTTCGGTCGGACACTAGTTAAAATATGAAGGTGCATAATACTGCCTTACTACGTATCAAATACACAACAGCCAGAAAACTCATTGTGCCGTACTTTTGAGTAATAAATTCTAAAGTCAAACTGATTTTAAATAGCTGTTGAGCTTTTTGAGACAAAATATGACTAAGTATTAACTCCTTTTGACTTAGAGGATATAACGCCGTCTGTAATTTTCGGTACAAAATAGTCTGCCGATTTTTGCGGGGCAGGAGCACGTCAAATGTATACGTAACGTAAAAATTGCCATGTCATGTAAACGTCAGTCCATACAATGTGTATGACCATTGGCCGCCTATTTTCAACAGAGGGGAACGCCTGTTAATGGCTACTCCGTTTGGTTATATCCTCTAAGCCTTTTGAGAAGCCGTTTGAATTGAACCTTTGTCCCATCAACTTTGTTCAGAGGCCTTTATAGTCCTCTAGACAGCCGATCGACAATGTAATAATGCTTGTATGACAAAGAGGACTGTAGCATGACAGAATAAGAAGCGACGCTATACGGAAAAATAGTATACAGCGATTTAAAAAAAGAAGTGAAATGGGTGTGAGCAAATTTTAGTCAGCACTGATTACTAAATTCTTGTCACATATACCGTAAATCCTCCCAACTGTGGTCCAAAATTAACTTTATTTTTTTCGTTGTGTATCTTTCACTGTATTTTTTGTAGTTCTAAGGCAAGGTTTGTTTATAAATGGAAAAAAAAACTCGAAGTAAACCAAAAGGAATATTGGTATTGACAATTAATTTTCTTTTGAACCATACGAGTAGTTGCAGTATTGGAATATAACAATAACAGTATTGGAGTAACATTTGGACTGCATAGAAATAAATATAATGATAATATAGCTACATAATTTCATACACACTTTTTGTTTGTATAAAAAAATAAAAAAGTCAGTTGAATTTATTAAACGCACAATAAACCATTTGATATACTAGTAAATAGCTCCTATATTTTGCACTGGATGGAATGAACTTCCAAAACACTGGTCCATGTTGTATTAAGCGAACACAAACAGTTTGATCTTAAATACCAGCTAAGCGGATAGATAAAGTAAACAAAACTGCAATTGCACTAACAAAGTTCTTCAACTTTCACTTTTCCTTTCCTCGATAGTTTACTTGAATTTTAATAGAAGATCAAGCGACAAACTGCAACCTAGAATACCTATAAATTACAATTGTCAAATACCTTAGTCACTTTGGTTCTATTCAATTTTTTAAACACTCGTATATACCTGAAACAATGAAATAGTACAATACATAATTAAATTACAACATTATAAAAGTTTAAACATTTGATTCTGAATACAAAATAACGTATAGAGCTATAAGTGTTTAATGTTATTCATATTATCACTTGTACTTTTCAACATTAAATAATTCATCATTCCTTAGACTCTAATCTAAAGTCCAATTTACACCAAATCCCGCGGTTTCCCAAGATTAACTTCTGTCAAAAAATTCCAGAGCAGCAGCAATAATTTTCCAAACTCAATTATGCTTATTACTCAACCGCCCAAATGCCAACGACTTGTGATGGAGCCACATTTTCATACAATTTAGGGTATTGTGGCATTTTTATAGTAACAGGGAACTCCAGACACGCTGTAAACTTTTTAATAATTTTGTTGCATTACAAGATTAGGCACAATTTCTAAAGCAATTGAATAATTGGATTTGTACCGAGGAAAATTCTAAGGCAAATAATGAAATTACTTCAGAGTGGCAATTTGACGATCGTAATTGCGAGGTTTTGTTACAACGCAAAATTTTGTGTATAATGTACTTTACGAGTATTACAATTTGGTTTTTGATAAAATCATTCGGCATTTTTTTATTATTTACTAAACACTAATTTAAGCTTCCTTTGCTAATGGCGCCCAGGGCCCACTGATTAACAGTCCGCCGGACGGTATCGGCCTGTCAGTTGTTCAGTACTGTCAAAATTTTGTTCTAACTGACAGGCCCATACCGCCCGGCGGACTGTTAATCTGTGGACCCCTTTAGATTAAAGATGACATAATGCTGGGACAGTCTCGAGCTAGGTCGTTATATTTATTTTTATTTTATTCATAGTTATTTATTTATTTTATTTCCTAATTCAAATAATACATCCCAGGACGAAAGTGAGCAATCTACGAATTGTATTAAAACAATGTTACTGTAAACTGATTGTAACATAAAATGCAGGTGTCAGAAAATAAATTAAGTTTTCCGAAAACACATTGCTCTCTGAAACGGCACGTCAAATCGGCCCGTCACATGTAAATCGTTAAAACTGTATCGGAAACACATTCGATCAATCATCAAAGACTGAGCCGTACGTGTGACAGGTAACAAATGGTAGAAAATATAACAGAGGTAATTTGACAAACGTTACCTGTTTAGGGGAGAGCTGGGTAAGTTGCAACAAAAAATAAATGAGATCAATATCTCACAAAGTGTAATGATTTCAAGAATTAATTTTGAAGTCACATGTTTATTTAGCCAGCGATACAATGATTTGTGTTACTGATGGTTCTTGCCTCTACAAAACTCCTAAAGATGCACCTGATCTTTATTGGCCACATAATCTGCTTACCATCTTGTTTTGCAATACACAATCTTCATAAGAGTCCAGATAGCAAACACATCAGTCCGTTCCAGAGAAAAACATTAACCTTCAAAATCACAAATATAAAATAAATTAATTTATCATATACATAAGGTAAACGTACTAGTGCTCGACATGCTAATGCCCAATAGATGACACCTTGCTGTCACCTCTATTGACAATGACTTAAGCTTCATGATGATATGTACTGGGACCGCGTCGAACATCAGTACGTTTACCTTATGAACATTAAAGTATGAAGAAAAAAAGACAATAAATACTGTTATCATTGTTTTCCCTGACCTCGTTGAATAGTACACAAATGATACGACAACGATCTGACTTCTCCTATCGCGGTACAAATTTAATAACATACCTACTTAACTTTTCTTCAAGAAACTAATAACCTAGTAACTGCAAAAGATCGCCTGAACAAAGCTACTAAAGGTGTACGTTCCTGTCTCGCAAACAATTACGGATCTGTACGTGTAACTAATTTAAGGCGTACTCGCTTCTGTGCTATGCTTACGAACACTTTAAGAGTCACACGAATCTAGCCGCCACCACACAATCGAAGTTGAAACTTAACATAAACATTAAAGTAACATACTTACGTTTATCTTTGTTGAAATTAGAGCGAGTGGCAGTTTTACATAGGCGCGAGGGGGCAATTTCGACTCACACGAATAAAAGAGTTACACAATACACACAACACACACAATACCGTAAAACGGGGTGAAAAGACACGATTTTCAACTTCAAGGACGATTTTCGCCAATAATCCAAATGATAAAAGTAATAATTTTGATATCATTTTTTGAGTCTTGGTTAGTTCTTCAATTTTGCATTTGTGAAATAAATTTTTACCTACCCAATTCAGAGAAAATCAAAGAAAACTACCTGTTATCTCCATATCCTTAAAACGGGGTCGATAGACACAAGAAAGGGGTGAATAGAAATATTAAGTTTTAGCTGTCATAGGCATCGAATTTGGTCATTATTATGTGGATACTCTATTGGCAAATGGTATATATGTCACCGTAAAATTGTAAACACTCGTCAGATTATAATCTCGCTAGTTAAATTATAAACTGACGGTAGGGAGATTACAATCTAACCTAACCTAACCTACGTTAGATTATAAACTAACGGGTTCACAATCTTACGGTGTCATATATATCTGTTAAACAGCTATTTAACACAAAATTATTTTTTCGTGTCTTTTAACCCCCAATGCGTGTCTTTACACCCCTTTGTTGTATCTAATCACCCCCTATGGCGTAACTGTTCACCCCATATGCGTGTCCACTGACCCCTTTATCACGTAAATTTGCTTGTTATTGGTTTTTTGCAAAGAAATGCTTTATTATAGAGAAAATTTGTGATATTATTTATTATTTCGGTACTACAGATACTATATTACCAGGTTAGCTAACTTTTACTTAGTTAATGTCAAAACATTTACCGCTAGAACAAAGTTCAGACAGGCTTCATTTCTTACCTTGGCGAGACCTTACTTTAGAGTCAAAAAAATCTAACTTTTAGGCAGTTTGATTAAATTCTTTTGGTATCAATGTAGAGAATAAATAGTCTACTTTACAGGCATTCCAAAAAATCTAATTTTAGAGATGTACGTTTTTAAACATAACAACTTGAAAGAAAAAGTTCAAAATTTCTCTATTCACCCCGCGATTTCTGTTCACCCCGTTTTACGGTACATCTTTTTCGCTATCTGGACATATATGGCACTCTAGTAATGTAAAACATGGAAGATATTTCGGTTAGTTGAAATTTCCCCGCAGTTGAAATTGCCCAAAACTCGCTTTATTATTCTTTATTTTATTTTATTGATTCATAAAATTTACACATCATTACAGCGGACTAATACACTGTTAAATTTATAATAGACAGTATTTATATAAACAAGGTACATGATACAGTCTAGAAAGGATAAACAGTACAAATGTGAGAAAGAAAAACTAATACGAGGCAGAAAATTCACGCTTATCCATCGCCTCACAGAACTTCATACATTCTTTACACAGATCCATCCAACTACTTGCAAATACATCACATTCCGGTGCTTATGCGAGGAGATTGTAGATTACTGTATATAGAAAGAGAGATGTTGTGTATTATCTTAACTTTATCGCTGGCAGGAAACTACAGATATAGTACTGATGCATTTTTACCTGGCTATATTCAATTATTTCTGACCGACCAACACTACATATGCTTCTAAATTTGTAGTATTTCCTCTTGAACACTATCGTAGCAACGCGCGTAATTTAAGTCTCACTCAGGTTAGTGCTATAGTCGTGTTTTAGAACGTGGGGCTCTGCGGTTAGCCACCGCCTCGTAAGACTAATGTCGCGGGCTTGCTCTAAGGAATAGCCATTAAATTCACACAATTGTAACTTCTGCTAAAGCTTATTGTCCCGCGTCTTAAGGTACCCACTCAGACGTAAAATAAGTAGGTACGAGTTGAGCGATTTCTGTTTATAACTGTTGACATTCTTGTAAACCCTAATTTTTACCTCATCAAGAACGTACATCAGCATAAGTAAGCCTAATCATCATCATCATCATCATCATCATCATATCAGCCAGAGGACGTCCACTGCTGGACATAGGCCTCCCCCAAAGAGTGCCACAATGACCGGTCTTGCGCCACCCGCATCCAGCGGACTCCTGCGACCTTAACCAGGTCGTCAGTCCACCTTGTGGGGGGTCTACCCACGCTGCGCCTTCCGTACGTGGTCGCCAGTCGAGAACCTTTCCGCCCCAACGGCCATCGGTTCTACGGGCAATGTGCCCCGCCCACTGCCACTTAAGTTTAGCGATTCGGAGGGCTACATCGGTTACTTTGGTTCTGCTGCGCCTAATATAAAACAGTAAGCCAAATATAAAACATTTATATCCCAGCGTTATTTTTTTATCTGTTGCCTGGTCCGGAAAAAAATTGGAATGTTCTCTGACCACTTTAGCATAACTTGCACTGTTGTAATGTAATGGTACAGGACCCTTCGTGCGCGAGTCCGACTCGCACTTGGCCGGTTTTTTTACCCTATTCTTTGGCCTTTCCCAGATCTGAGGCTATTTGCTTACCGATGTTTATATAAATGGTTTTATACAAATAGACAGAAAGAGTTATTTTCGTATTAATAATATTAGTATGGTTTATTTTAAATGAACTCGTAAAATGCAACGCTATTCGATATACAAAGCTAATTAAATCCTGACGTAAAATTACAGTCGTTTGAAATAATTTTACATGAGGTACGTTTAGGTATTATCTACAGAACTAATTACACTATTACGCGTAGGGCTTGCAATTCGAATATTCGAATTTGTCGAATATTCGACCTGTTTTGATATTCGAATATTCGGCCGCTCAGGTTTCGAATATTCGAATATTTTTTATTACTATAAAAAATCTATTTCATCCGCTGTAGTTACAGTTTCTGTGTGTTTTCCGGGTATTTACAGTGAATGAGGAACGGTGGGTACCCAAGTACGAAGGAAATAATATTTTTACTATATTCCTCTCGATAGACTTCGTGAATACAGTGAAACCTAACTCAATTTGAAAGAAAACGAAATCAAAAAGTATGTTATTTTTACGGTGCGTAAGTTTTAAGTTAAAGAGTCATTCTGTTTGGTCAGTGCAAGCGTACGTTAAGCGATTTTTTGAAGACTAAACCATGCCCGCACTTATCGCAATTCTCAAATTTGATCATACCAAACCTGCCCAACTAGGTAATCTAACTTAGCTTTAGCTGACGAATAATCCACCCAGTAGTCAACTAACTTTTTCCCTTAAATATTCCAATATTATATAATTAAGCCGACCATTAGGAATAAAAAGTTGCCAAAACAAATAAAGTCAATAAAGATTCAAAATACAATGGAATTAAAGGCCTTTTTACAGGCCTCTGAGTGACTACAAGTTAATTTAAATAAGAAAATAATTACCTACTAAAAAAAATATCTTACATACCTAGGTGTTTGGATGGTTAAAGTTATATTATTTCACGCAACGACGCATTTATAATAAAAGTTTTATCTAGAAATATTGAGTACGTCTTATTTTGGCGTTTTACTTGTTTTTATAAATGTGGGCATCTCATAGTAGGATGATAAAATCTAGTCAATTAAGTGGATTTCTGCAAAATATCATTAGTTTTAGCAATATGTGAAAAAAGCTTTTGAATAAAACGATAATAAACCGATTTCTCGTTCTTTTTCGTATTTTTTATAATATTCGAATAATTATTCGAATATTCGAATATGTCGTCAGAAAAAGTCGAATATTCGAATACCTGAAAGTTTCGAACATTTGCAATCCCTAATTACGCGTAACATAATTCTGTGTTCAGCGGGCTCAGCACGGTTCCATTTTTATCGACTATCACTATGCGCGTCCCTTTCGCACTTACATACTTGTTAGAACGTGACAGGCATGGTGACAAGGGATAAAAACGCGACCGTGCTAAGCCGCCAGATCATGCATTTTAATGACATTCAACCGATTAAATGAAATTAAAATTCGTATTTAGTGTATAAAATTGAAATACTAATTTGTTTTTGCAAGATGATTATACTTTAGGGATTACTGGAACACCACATATTTCTTTTAAATCAAATAAAATAAACTTTTTTTTTCTTTGCCAATGCTTTGCCAAATTGTACTCAGACCATTTAGAGTACATAGCTGGAACACTTCAAGTGATATTGAATATTAACGACATGACTAGGCAAAACATAAATCTGGTAACTGGTATTTTTATGCTTTAGAAATATAAAAATTGACGATAGCCAAAATAAACAAAAACAACCGTACGTTTGTACATATTAAAGCGAATATAATAAAAACAAACGTCCCGTAATTCAGAAAACATTGCTAGTCTACATTCAAACAACGTAGTGTCAACAAACGAACATTTATAAAACAAAGCGCGGGCATAAAAATTCATTAGAATTTCAACAAAAAAAAAACTATTCCTAACTCATGAATGTAGCGAGCTATGACTACGGAAAGTACCGTAAAACGGAGCGTACGCTAACTTCATTCTACGCGCGAGCCCGCAATGTGAGCCGAAAAAAATCAAAAATGGAACGTACCCAGGAATTTTTAGGTGGAAAATATTTTTCGATGCCATTTTCCTGGTTTTATTAAACATGATTTCGGAGTAGTGAATGTTTCTGACGGTTCTGCGTCTAAATATTAAAAAAAATGTTTACAGTAGCCCTTCAAGTGGCGCCACCGAAAACGCGAAAAGTAGTCAAGTGGCGGGGCCCCGGTGGGTGGTCAGCACAGATTAAGAAAATTTTACAAAATCGTCAATTTAAGCTTTTCTATGTTTGAAAGTTTATTAAATCACATATTGTTAGAATCAGCGTTATATAGGCTATTTGAATATAGCAATTATTATTCAAATGTTTATACATTTGGCCAGACGTAATCGAACTCCGGAAGAATGACAGTTTTCCAGCTTCCTTGTTAAAAATGACTACCACCATAAAACTAATTGATTATTGTAGGTAATTGCTATTTAATAATAATTATCAAAGGAAGACTTTTAAGATTTATCTTTAAGATTAAATCAATAAAAACCGGCCAAGTGCGAGTCGGACTCGCGTTCCAAGGGTTCCGTATATTACACAATTTTTAACAATCAGTGCCGGATTAAGATATGTTGATGCCCTAAGGATTTCTAGGTGCCCCCTCTCCCTCGGGTCATCAAGATTACATTGATTTTTTGGTAAATTGAGAGAAGTTCATTGCCGCGTTACATATTTTTCGATTTAAAAACGCAATATGATAGACAGTTGTAAATTTTTACTTTTAGTATGGAAATCAGTCACATCATTTTATCACGGAAGTTGACAGTACTGCAGCAGTAACGTTGCAACAGAGTAATGTTGCTGCAGTCGCCACCCGAATGTCACCTTTATCATACCTTATAAAGTTATTGAAAACGCGAGCGAAGCGAGCGCGAAAATTTTTCGATATACAAACGCAATTTTACTTTTAGTCCCAACCAGGCGCGAATCCAGGATTTCATACAGAGAAGGGATGGGACAGTTTTCTATCAGCCTAGCTTCGCATAGGGCTCGATATTTCTTAGGCTTCGATATTCGAGGTTGTTTTCATGCATAAAATATGCAAGAAAGCAGAGCTTGGAATTGAATTGGCGAAGGGTGAGAAAGGCAGTAGGCCTAGCTGCGAAAGAGGAAAGCTTGGATTTGGATCCACGCCCAAGTGTAATTAAGGCAGAAGGCCTCGCATAAGACCTAACGCCGAACCGCAAAAGAGTGGGTTGAAATCGAATCTATGCATGTAATCACGACTCTTCTACTGCTACCGATTGTTTCCCAGAGAATTACGCGCCATTATTTTTGCAAATTAGCTTTTGGACAGCTAAAAAAATCGTGTGGTAAAAACGATGTGTCTGTCCCTAATTTTAAAATTTGTTCACCTTTTTCAACCTGGCATTTTGGTGCCCCTCCTGAACGTGGTGCCCTAAGCACGTGCTTGTTTTGCTTATTGGTTACAAAGTCTTTATTAATTCAACCATTAAAGTCGACGAGTACAAAAAACTTTAAGCTAGCTCTCAATTTAACATTTTTTTAAGCATTATTTTTAATTTGACCTTACAATTACTCGTAAGTAGGTAAGACCGTTAAATATTTAAAATGATTATCTTATCAGAAAATTATCACCAATTACTCTAAGAAAACTACTACTCTAAGTAATCCGGCACTGTTAACAATGTATTTCTTATGTGAAACGTGAGTGAAATCTCTTTAAAAAATCCGTAGGGGTCGGATCAAAAACTGTAATTAAGTCCGACTCACGCTTGACTGTACATTTCTAATAGGTTTTCCTGTCATCTATAGGTATAGACCTATTTTATGTATTTTTAAAAAAAAATTAAGACTTAGTAGTTTCGGAGATAAGGGGGGGGGGGGGGAATGGTCATTTTTTGCCTATTTTCTTGAATAACTTCTAAACTGTTTATTCGAAAATTATAAAAAAAAATTATTTGAAATCCTTACAATAAGCTCTTTTATTTGATATGTAACATGATATAGTTTGAAAATTTTTTTTTCATTTTTTCATTTACCCCCAAAAGTGGCTCCCATGTTTAAAATTCATTTATTTACGTTACATCTCCGTATTCGGGTCACAAACTTACATATGTGTACCAAATTTCAACTTGATTGGTCCAGTAGTTCCGGAGAAAATCGGCTGTGACAGACGGACAGACAGACAGACAGACAGACAGACAGATTGACGCACGAGTGATCCTATAAGGGTTCCGTTTTTTCCTTTTGAGGTACGGAACCCTAAAAAAGACATAAGATACAATTTCTTTTACAAAACATCCTCTTAAAAACCGGCCAAGTGCGAGTCGGACTCGCGTTCCAAGGGTTCCGTATATTACACAATTTTTAACAATCAGTGCCGGGTTAAGATATTTTGATGCCCTAAGCATTTCTAGGTGCCCCCTCTCCCTAGGGTCATCAAGATTACATTGATTTTTTGGTAAATTGAGAGAAGTTCATTGCCGCATTACAGCTGAGAATGGAAATCAGTCACATCATTTTATCACGAAAATTGACAGTACTGCAGCAGTAACGTTGCAACAGAGTAATGTTGCTGCAGTCGCCACCCGAATGTTACCTTTATCATACCTTATAAAGTTATTGAAAACGCGAGCGAAGCGAGCGCGAAAATTTTTCGATATAAAAACGCAATTTTAGTTATAGTCCCAACCAGGCGCGAATCCAGGATTTCATACAGAGAAGGGATGGGACAGTTTTCTATCAGCCTAGCTTCGCATAGGGCTCGATATTTAAGGGTCTCAGCGAGGTTATTTTCATGCATAAAATATGCAAGAAAGCAGAGAGCTTGGAATTGAATTGGCGAAGTGTGAGAAAGGCAGTAGGCCCAGCTGCGAAAGAGGAAAGCTTGGATTTGGATCCACGCGCAAGTGTAATTAAGGCAGAAGATCAACTTTGCCGTAAGGCAGAAGGCCTCGCATAAGACCTAACGCCGAACCGCAAAAGAGTGGGTTGAAATCGAATCTATGCATGTAATCACGACTCTTCTACTGCTACCGATTGTTTCCCAAAGAATTACGCGCCATTATTTTTGCAAATTAGCTTTTGGACAGCTAAAAAAATCGTGTGGTAAAAACGATGTGTCTGTCCCTAATTTTAAAATTTGTTCACCTTTTTGAACCTGGCATTTTGGTGCCCCCCCTGAACGTGGTGCCGTAAGCACGTGCTTGTTTTGCTTATTGGTTACAAAGTCTTTATTAATTCAACCATTAAAGTCGACGAGTACAAAAAACTTTGAGCTAGCTCTCAATTTAACACATTTTTTTAAACATTATTTTTAATTTGACCTTACAATTACTCGTAAGTAGGTAAGACCGTTAAATATTTAAAATGATTATCTTATCAGAAAATTATCACCAATTACTCTAAGAAAACTACTACTCTAAGTAATCCGGCACTGTTAACAATGTATTTCTTATGTGAAACGTGAGTGAAATCTCTTTAAAAAATCCGTAGGGGTCGGATCAAAAACTGTAATTAAGTCCGACTCACGCTTGACTGTACATTTCTAATAGGTTTTCCTGTCATCTATAGGTATAGACCTATTTTATGTATTTTTAAAAAAAAATTAAGACTTAGTAGTTTCGGAGATAAGGGGGGGGGGGGGGGGAATGGTCATTTTTTGCCTATTTTCTTGAATAACTTCTAAACTGTTTATTCGAAAATTATAATAAAAATATATTTGAGATCCTTACAATAAGCTCTTTCATTTGATATGTAACATGATATAGTTTGAAAAATTAAATTTTTTCATTTTTTCATTTACCCCCCAAAAGTGGCCCCCATGTTTAAAATTCATTTGTTTACGTTACATTTCCGTATTCGGGTCACAAAGTTACATATGTGTACCAAATTTCAACTTGATTGGTCCAGTAGTTCCGGAGAAAATCGGCTGTGACAGACGGACAGACAGACAGACAGACAGACAGACAGACAGACAGACAGACGCACGAGTGATCCTATAAGGGTTCCGTTTTTTCCTTTTGAGGTACGGAACCCTAAAAATGAGACTGACCTCGGACTAGGCGGTCACTCCCGAATCAACGGTCCTCACCAACAAATTTTATACCAAGTGTTTTTGTGTTTCTTATGGTATGCTGTCCTTCTCTAACTCCTTCCCTAATTTTGGACGCTAGAAGAGCGTAACTATACCTAAATGCGTTCATTTTCACCTCTAAATACGTCAACACCGCATTAACCACTCACTGGTGGATGACAGTTTACTGGTTTTCGCATCGACCATTCACGGGTTGACCGCCACTTGAAGGGGTAGGTATACCTCCACTTTGATTAAACTCTCTGTAGAATACAGAAAGTTACTGATGCATAACATCATAACATTCATTACTTTTAGTAAATTTGGTTGTCAATTATGGCCTCGAAAAAAAAAAGTTTGATACCCAACGGAGTCGGAAGTAGCATATCGTGCAAACAATATCAGTCCTGAAAGTATTGATTGTAAAAAAAATCCTATTTGCCATGAATGTAAGTAAATTTCAGTTTCACAGTTTTATTTATTATATTATGTAAGGTGCTAAGTGTGGCAATGTTATTAACGGCGCAAACAGCAATTTAAATTTCACACTTAGTTTTCATTTTTAAGATAATTAAGTTATTTTAGAGAAATGTAATTATGAGTGTTAGTTTTGTAGTCCGCCTGTGGGTTTATCTTCTGTGTGATAATTACGAATATTTTGCTAAATTAGTGTGTACAATGTTAGTAAAAATTTAATTTTCCACTGAGTTTCACAGTAACTAATTTTGTAATGGTTATTTAAACATTTTAAACGCTTTCGTGTGGCATAATTTAATGGGTTTAGTATTTCATTTTTAAGGTACTTACATCTTAATATTAATATTTGAACATCCAGATGTATTAAATGATATTAACTCTTTAAAAAAAGTGTAACAATACAAAGTTAGTAATAAATACAGTTTTGTATTAATCTGTCCTTATATTAAGTTCAAGAGACAAAGTTGCAAAGTACTAAAGTAAATAAAATACATTTATTTACTTTACATGCTAAGTAGTTAATAACATGTAAATATATACAGAAGTACATAGAACACAATGATACCTACTTGTTTTTAATTTTTAATAAATATAATCATTAACTTCACGAGACGCACAAGCACAACTGCACCACTAGCGTCACATTTTTCTATATTAATAAATTTGTGTGAGCGTGACACAGTGATAATCAGAATCAAATTGATATCATACGATTCTTATGTTGATTACTATCATAAACTTGTTGTGAAATCTATTTCCAATCAACACTGGGGCCGTAAAAAATGTGTAAAAAAAGAAGCCATTTCCCATTCAAATCCAAGCGACACCTAACATAGTTAGGCCCGTGTAACCTAACTATCGCGAATACCGAACAGCGATCCAATACAAAGAGCTATTTGGAGGTTTGACGTAGGTGTTAAAACAGGCAGTTCACAATAATAATGGGCCATAGCTTGTTCAAAAACGTCTCCATCGCCATACATTATGGCAACGCTGCAAGCATGATGGGGCTTTTAGACTGGGCATGGTGAAGAACGGGCTTCAGGTATAAACTTTGTTTATTTATATCAAACTTTGTTTTAGTATATTTTTGGATTAATTTGATTGCCATTACCATCACGGGTTGATTTGATAATACAATCATACATTAAATATTTTATTCTTCAGGAATAATAAGGCCCATTAGCTACATTCTCATAGCGTTAAATGATTCAATCACGGGACATAAGAACGTATTTATTCAGCAGCGCCATCTACAGTGTTGGTTTAAATATGGAACTGTGATGTTCCAAATATGTTTTTGATATGAATTACTGTCATTGTCATTCTGTCACACAATAAATAGTGTTCGGTTAACAGGCACGTATTTTATTAATTATACAGGGTGTCTCTGACCATGGGGCTTTAAATCCAGGGCTCGATTCTACTCGCTAAACTGAGCTACTTTTATTATGGCACCAACCCCGAAATCCCTAAAATAATTTTCACTTTTTCATACATTTTGGCTGATCAGATGTCGACGTTTTCTATGGAAAAGCCAAAAAAAAATCCCCGATTTTAGGGTTGGTCCCATAGTAAAAGTAGCTCAGTTTAGCGAGTAAAATCAAGCCCTGGATTTAAAGCCCCATGGTCAGAGACAGACTGTATGTTATGTTATTTTAGGTTATGGGCGATTTAAATTGATAAATATGTACCTAATGACTCATTGAACTTTGCTAAACATGAGCCTGGCTTTTAAACCTTTAAATGATTATCTAGAAGATCTAGTATCCAATAACTCATCTATTCCTTACCTTCACTATTCATTCTGATTTTATTTCAACAAAAAAGCAGTGGACGTTTTCTATCCGCCTATTCTGTGGTTTCGCCCATTGCAATCGACACCGGTTTCGATGGATTCCGCAAAAACCAACCGCCTCTGGCGTTGGCACTTTTTTAATTTACACTGCCCGCGAGTGAGCCCCGGTTTAAAGATTTAGGAATAGATGTAGTGTTGGGCGTTTGCATGTTAAACTACCAAATAATTACGCCAGAATGCTTTTAACAGTAACAAAAAGATTCATAATTATAATTGTTACAGACTATTTATTTGTAAGAAATAGTTTGAAACAATTTTATTTAGGTACGTAAAATAATGCAATTTATCATAGACACAATTATTTTGATATCCTGAGAAGTTTCTTGCAGAATATATTTAGGTTCAACATAAGACCTCAATTCTACACTCCACTAATGGAATAAAATAAATAATAAATTAAAATATCGACTTTATATTGCAGAGAACTAAGATAGTCTTGAGTTTGTATTTCGCTTTCTGTGTATTTTTTTAACTTTATGGTGCACAATAAAGAATTTGTTTTTAAATATATTATGTTTTTTCATGTTTACTTATAAGTTGTAAAGGAGGAATCTACCAGCGTTTTTCAAATAGCTTAAGAAGTATTAGTTGCTGTACAATTTTCTTACATTCTTATAAAGTTTACCTTAAAAACAACCATAAGACGCTTGTACAGCAAAGCAAATATATGGCAAACATTACTAAGAACACAACAGCAGCTGTACGTTCCGAGTTCAAATATTTCAACGCTCAAAAATTTCACAAGACGCTGCACAAGCATCACATTTTTCCACAGAAAATATGTCCGTTATATTAAACAATTTAACTCTTTTTAGGATCAAGATGTGGGGATGGAAAGGTGTCAGGTTCTTATAAGAGAACGCGTGTGGTTAGCTTAAGCTCTTTATTGTTACTGAAACTGTATCTATGTCCTATACTCTTATACACTCAATTTAAACACTAAAAAAAATACATAGCTGAAACGCCACCTAAACTGTTTTTTTTTCCATAATTTAAGAATGGCATTATTCTGAGGAATGAAAATTTTTATAAGCGTTAATTTGAGTGAACGTCAAGAAAAAAATTTAAGTAAATTGCCAAAAATTGTGTAAAAAAAAAGTAAAGCCCTACAATGAAAAATGTCTCTTGTCATACACACATTCAACAGATGAAAAATAAACATTTCCGAACGCAACCGTCTCAAAACCTTTCATGTTCTTCAGATAAGAAAATTTGAAGCACCCGTCGGTTTCAATGCGAACTCAACCATTTTTCAATAAGTAACATAACCTTGTATTCCATTTCTCGCGAACATGGAGGCGTATTCTTATTGTAATAATAGGTCATGCATTCGATTTATGGATATGATCTGTAAGTGTTTTATTGTACTTTGACTGTAGGTACTTAGGACTCAACTAATATAGCTATCATAATATGCAAAAGCTAGAAGCACTTTCACATTTGATTTAGGTATACTCCAAACTTTTTGTAGGTAGACTTTGTTTATCCGGCGTAGCTTTTCTTTCCCGATGCAGATTACTTTTTATTTTGATGTATGGAGGTCAGCCGTGAACCACACAGTATATCAGTACTCGAACCGGTTGGCCGTTCCCGTTTAGGTAGGCAGGCAGTCAATAAAAGACACTTTTGACAATGACGTTATATTATCCATAAAAAATCCAGATCAAAATTATAACCTATTATTACAATCAGAATACGCCTCATTCGACGACTTGGAATTTTTAGCTACACCAGTATAAAGAGAGCTCAAGATACATACCAACTGTGCGTAATCGAGGGGCTCAACATATACTGGTAAGCCTGAACCTTAGACAAGCCCGTGTTGAGTAAGCAAAAGGAATTACAATAAGTTTGTGCCCAAGTGCTGTTTAAACATAGCAATACTAGATATTGTGTGCCGGAAAACGTTTGCTTTTCCGGTTTTACTATTTATTTTCGTCTCTATTTTGCCTGGTCGTAAAATGTGACAATTGTTTAAGGCTTTTATATTTATATACAGTCGTAAAAACGTGACGAGGTGCGGCTGAGTGTTAGGGATTCGATGTGAAGACAGAAGTTACGGTACCGGCAGAACTAAACAACACCACGATAAAAACGTTCTTTCTAAGTTAACCAATTTGATTTTATAATGGGGTTGCCAACTGTCAAAGGTTTGCTTAGATGGCGCCATCATAGCTTGCCCCTTTTTCTATGAGATTTGGCTTAAGGGGCTGGCATACAGGACATAAAATTCCATTAAAAAAACGAAAATTTTACACATTTCTAGGGATTGACAGGGCTAGCTATGCTGGCGACATCTGTTAAATACTTCGACCGGCCAACCCCATTGTACTAATTGTACACTGCCTTGATAAGCTCAATAGCCGTAGGTAACTATCACAAAAACGAATAAAATTAAAATTGTAATTTTAATATAAAGAATTTAATGTCAAATCTATATAAACAAAGCCGGTCATCAAATAATCAAAATAATTCACAAAAGCTGGAACCGAAAGTTTAAAAAATATTGTAACATAAATAATAGTTTAGACAAGCAATAAAAACTCTCCAGTTAATTTTCATTACATTGCGGTATCTGATCAAACTCTTGAATGCAGTTTACCTTACTAGTCGGCAATGTAGGTAACGTAAATTGCATGCAAGTTCTTGCTAGTCTACGCCTCGCTTGATATCCAATTCTCGCTAAGTTTTATAACTCGACCTGCGGTGGTGTCAAAGTCGCATTTTTATCATTTGTCATGTCATGCTTCACTTTCGCACTTACATACTTGTTAGTACTTGACAGCATGATGACAGATGATAAAAACTGACCATCAATTCAATTCAATTCAATTTCTTTATTATTCAATTTAGGCATTAACATAATGCACCTATGAAGGTCAAAAAATTCACAGTTTTCGTGCCTCACACGACTATCGAGCACATTGGAAATGAATCTACGGAATTCGAAAAAATATTGTCGCTGAGCGACGTGAAAGTCTGGATAAGGAAAAAGTTACAAAATAAAACTACAACGTTGAATGATAATTATTTTATTCTTAGATTAACACAAGTATCCTGGACATAACGCATGTGAACAAACAAATTGCAAAATTTCCACACGCGTATCGAAGTTTGAATAATTGTCGCCGTGGCGCATAAGTATAGGTACATATTTCATTTTTCGATTAATAAGCAGGATATATTAATGTTCAAAGTACAAGAAAATTATTACACGGCAAATCCGTCCGTAGTCAACTCGAGAAGTGGTAGCCACATCGCCGTTATCGTCACTCGAGTCTTGATCGGCAGCGGCCCAGTTGCTGCAAGATATGAAATTTTCTTGACAGCAGTTTGACGCGACGAGAGATAACCATAACAGCGTTTGTCTATGTTGCACCAAACCTGAGTTCCAATAGGTACTACCAGGGTTCAGCATCAGCTATCTTGGGTAATGCTCTACCATGTGATCATCATGACGAATCGGATGTCCAAAACAGCGCGTGCCTATGTTGCACCAAACCTGAGTTCCGCTAGGTACAACCAGGGTTCAGCATCAGCACTATCTTGGGTACTACTCTCCTAAGTGCTCATCAAGATGAGTCGGATGACCAAAACAGTGTGTGCCTATGTTGCAACAAACTTGAGTTCCTTTAGGTACAGCCAGGGTTCAGCATCAGCTCTATCTTGGGTATTACTCTCCTAAGCTTGTGCTCATCGAGACGAGTCCGATGACCAAAACAGCGTGTGCTTATGTTGTATTAAACCCGAGCTCCACTAGGTACTGCCAGGGTTCAGCATCAGCTATCTGCTAGCAGCCGCCAGCAACATGCTGAGGTGAGACCATTTCGTGGCACTTTTTCTTTTTTATGTTTCTCTGTATAAGTTTTTATTTTGTGTTTGTGCTCACGAATAAAATTATTTCTATTTCTATTTCTACCTCTACCTCTACCTCTACCTCTACCTCTACCTCTACCTCTACCTCTACCTCTACCTCTACCTCTACCTCTACCTCTACCTCTACCTCTACCTCTACCTCTACCTCTACCTCTACCTCTACCTCTACCTCTACCTCTACCTCTACCTCTACCTCTACCTCTACCTCTACCTCTACCTCTACCTCTACCTCTACCTCTACCTCTACCTCTACCTCTACCTCTACCTCTACCTCTACCTCTACCTCTACCTCTACCTCTACCTCTACCTCTACCTCTACCTCTACCTCTACCTCTACCTCTACCTCTACCTCTACCTCTACCTCTACCTCTATTTCTATTTCCACCACCACAAGAATGCATAGATTGTCGAATAGTGCGTTCTGACTTTTTGACTATTTTAAGGTTAGGCTACAGGGCAAACCCTTAACCCGATCGTCTTTGTTTTAGGCTCAAATTGTAGCTGACTAAATTGTCCAGAGCCGTTTTTTTCAAATTTTTGATATCGTTCTTCGTTTCCAAATTATCGAGCACCAAAATCAAAAATTCGGAAAAAATTGAATTTTATTTTCACTATTTCGACCATAACATTTTTCGTTTTTGACTTTCTCGAATAATTATTTTTGCACCTTACAGCTCTCATGGTTATGCGTCTTTTGAGCCAATTTTTTATATCATATCTTCACAACTTTCCGAGATATAAGGGGATCGCACTTTTTCGTGAAATCGGACCGTATACTGGAGCGAACGAAAAGACATTTCCAATGTCAAAAGTACAATTGTACAGAATTAAATCTAAATTAAACAATCACAACAAACATCAAATACATAATTACAAACACATTGCATAATTGGTATACATAGCATCAAATAAAATAAAATCAGTTTCAATTATTTAACCGTTTTTTGGTTTATGTCAATTTTTTTTCCATATATCCCGATCAGTGATATAGTCCTTAACTCTATAATACGCTCTAGCAATAAGTGCTCGTTTAACCACGGTTTTAAATTTTGCATCCGTTAGCTTACAAATTTCTAAAGGAATTTTGTTGTAGAACTTTGTACAATTCCCCAAGAAGGACCTTTTTGTTTTTACTAGCCTGTAGGATGAGACTTTAAGCTTACCCGAATTTCTGGTAACCTTTGGTTTATCAGTATTTGTTGGAAATATCATCTTAGCCCTATTGCACGTAATTATGTTAATAAGAAATTTTTCAGTGCCTATATGATACACAATTACACACTCGTATACAAAAACGGAGCTGAAACAGTCGCCGTGGACGAAACCGGCCGGGAGAGAGTAGTACGTATACGTATACTCGTAAGAAGACATAGAACATTTTAGCGACTGTTCTGCTGCCTACCTCTAACTAACAGAACCCAAACACGAAAACCCTACAAAGAGGCGACATAAACATAATAAACAGTTACATAAACATCTTCAAGTGTCGCGCATTGCAGAAAAATATTATTTTCTTGCGGGAAAAATAGATAAGAATAACATCTTAACATCGTGCTTTTGTTATTTATTTCAGTTTTTGCGATGCCGGTTATTATCACATTTTGTCATGGACAATGCAAAGAAATATAGTTATGAACTGATGCCAGGGATAATAATAGTGGAGACAAACAAAGTAGTTTGGTGGACTGTTATGTATATGAGAGCTGAGAAAGCCAGCGTAGTTTGTATGGATATTTAGTGCTTAAACAAGCTTTTCTTACAAGTATTATTCGGGAAATGATTTAGAGATTCACTAGATACGAAATAGTAAAGATATGTGACGTTCCACGGCAAAAGGTACCTTATGGAGGCCGGCTGGCGCTTACGCTATTATTAATGCCGCTCCAATATTCAACCGGGGCAACGTCACATATCTTTACTAGTTCATATCTAGTGAATTTCTATATCATTTCCCGAATCGCGCTGCAAGTCTTTAGTGTTTTATAATAATTTCTTTACTACCAATATTATGATAAACATTTGATAGTATTTTTAATGTAATTTAAAATTCGATGAAGGCTAGTCTGGGCCAATTTTTATTTGGTTATCATTTTGCATTTTTGTCAGATTTTGATAAGAAGGTAAAGTTCTCTATTCTGTTAAACATAAGCGCAATTTCACCCTAAAGGATGACTTACGTTAGACCGGGCCGTGTCCGGGCCGTAGCTTCCGGCGCTTACTTTTCTATGACATGACAGGCGATCACGTGATGCTTTCCGTAAAAAAACAATGCGCCGGAAGCTCCGGCCCGGACACGGCGCGGTCTAACGTAAGTTACGTAAGTCAACATTTAGTCCTACAAAATCTTCCTCAAAGTTGAATGAGTTACGAAAACGTATGGAATATTAAATTGTAGTTGAACTATTAAATTTAACTTTGTATCCGACAGTCACTATACGATAAGTAATTGCTTATGTTTTGTTTTACATTAACTATGAACATTGTATTGAGAGATAAATAAACTAAACTAAACTAATTAAACCAATTCCACACAAATGCGAACAAAACTGCACAATCATAGCTAATTCCAAGTCACGTGCCCCCAATCGTAAAGTACCTCCCTGTCCTTATTTATAGTCTGCCATTTTGCTCATATCTTCATTCCGCCCGGCGTGTTTCCGCTAAAGTGGCTCGTAGCAAAGAAATACGACTCGGATTATGAAATTAGGAAAAGAATTGGTGAGATTTAGGTGTCTATGCGGTGTTGGAGAAAATAGGGGTGTTTTTTCTGAAGCTAGGACTAAGGCTTTTGAGGTAGCTCTTACTGAGCTAATACAAGTACCTATTATTTTATTGGCAAATACTGAAAGTAGTACCCGTTCAAAGAGTAGTGCGTTTATAAGTAGGATCTTTTACGGTATTTAAGAGTTGATACCTATCAATGTCCAATTGTCCATAAACTAATAGCGTGTGATGTATTACCTTGATGTGAAATCTGCATGCCGTATCATTTTCTCAAGTGTCATGGCTCATTTAGGCAATAGAAGAACATTTTCGAAAACTAATTTGGGGTAGTTCAGTGTTGTTCATTCATATCTCCATTGACATTTTGCTGGGACGTCAGTCTTTTCGTAACCGCAGCTGGTGCAACTCAGCTGAAACGTCGGAATTTTAATTTAAAAACAGATCAAATCGCGGTTTTCCCGTTTAATATGTAATTAAATAGACGTACTTCATATACCTATATAGAAATTCAGAATCAGAATCAGAATCAAGCATTTTATTCGTGATAAACTTAAAACTAAGATTACATACAAGAGTATAACTAAAAACCGGGCAAGTGCGAGTCGGACTCGCGCACGAAGGGTTCCGTACCATAATGCAAAAAAAAAAAAACAAAAAAAAAGCAAAAAAAAAAACGGTCACCCATCCAAATACTGACCACTCCCGACGTTGCTTAACTTTGGTCAAAAATCACGTTTGTTGTATGGGAGCCCCATTTAAATCTTTATTTTATTCTGTTTTTAGTATTTGTTGTTATAGCGGCAACAGAAATACATCATCTGTGAAAATTTCAACTGTCTAGCTATCACGGTTCGTGAGATACAGCCTGGTGACAGACGGACGGACGGACGGACGGACGGACAGCGAAGTCTTAGTAATAGGGTCCCGTTTTACCCTTTGGGTACGGAACCCTAAAAACTACAAATATTAATAAAGTTGGTAAGCGTTAAAGTTTACCACGAAATGGGCTCGCCTCAGCATAATACTGACCCGAGGGCCAGCGCTGATCTTCCGGCGAGACCATTTGTGGGCCACGAACGCAGCCGTACGACACGGCCCTATCATAAGCTGAACGCAGCCTTTGCAGCAGCGACCGGCGCCATCTTTTCTACTGTCTAAGGCAGTAGCTGAAAATGACATTTGACAAGACAATAACAAAAATGGCCATGCCGTACAACGCGATAAAAATATATATTTTTTTACCTTTCATTCATATGAAATTAACTTTTATAACTACATAATCAGGCGCAAACATACATACAGCAAAAGCAATAAATTCAAATACAATTTTGATACAACATAACTAAAGAGGTGAAGTTTATTTTGTCAATGTGAAAGTTCCTCAGTTGACAGTTGAATTCACAAAAAAACTATTTCGCACTGTGAACATTACTAGCGACTTAGGGCCCGATTCGGAATTTGAAATAGACATCTATTAATTATCTTTTATACTTCACCAAGATACGATAACGATATGTTTAAGATCTAACCTGTCAAATTTGATATTTGCGCGATTCTGGAGATACTCTTTAACGATTTCCACAGGATATGATTTAGAGATCCAATTCACATCTAATAGATATCTTCCTCTATCTAACGTAAAAGTGACATTGGTTGCCCGAATTGCGCTGCAAAAGAGAACTAGTTGATATCTAAACTATAACGTATCTAGAATGGATCTAGTACGTGTCGTCTCTTGTGAATATCTTGAAGTTCGAATACGGCAGTTAATATAGCGTGAGTAATATAAAAATACTGGCAGCTACCTCAGTCAAATGATTTTGACCTACAATAAGATTTTTTTAGTCCGAAGTACCTAACCATTGATTTTGCATTTGCCGGTCTTATTAGCTTTTTTCTTGCAAATTCGCTTAAGGCGACGGTAGCGGTGGGTAAAATATCAGATTCTGTCAATTTACCCCATTTCACACACAAGCGCACTTCACGCACACTACCTCACTTTACTGGGACAGGTCAGTGACCCATCATGTTTTTTTAAGATTGGACTTTTAGTTTAGTATTGACCACTAGCCTCCTTTGAGGGTAAAAGCATTCCATTTAAAGATGAAAGAGAAACAATGCATTTAATCTTGCTTTCCTTGTCTGTTCATGTCACACGTGACGTACCTATTTAATTCATTTGATTGTTGACTGTTTTACTACCTACTATTGCTTTGTCGAGATACGCGTTTTGTACAATTAAAGCGAATAAAACAAGATGTCATTAAGTCAGATGTAAAATGTTATTTACTACTCTATACGGTTTTTCATAAGGTGCAAAATCCATTCAATAGGAATTTAAATAAATAAAGTTTCAGCAGGGTGGCAATTCCATTTTGGCGGATAAAGCGAAACAGAATAGTTCTATCGAACCTGCTTACAAATTTTCACGAGAATCAGTTGAGAAATGTGATCTGCAAAGGAGAACATACAAAAGCATTTTTGCCCAAGCTGAAACGGAGACCTTTGCTAACGCTCGGCCAATGATGGTTTAGGTACACCTATAAAAAATGATTGTCCCTGCTGTAATTTTAATATCTTTATATTTCAACCGGTATAGTTTTACCTTCAAAAATAATCGGTATCGCTAAACAATAGCGGTACCTTACTACTTATACGTTCACGAAATCGGTATCTGCATAACTTGATTGTTAGTAAACTAACCTGGAAAATTATCTCAAAATCACCGAAACATTTATGTACAGTCACCTGCAATAATATGTTACGTCATTAGCGCCAACTTTGCCTCGAGGGAAACTTTGCCCAAAACGACAATTTTAAACAAATTCGTTAATGTAGAAAAATTGATAATAGTTATGGCCACCCTGCTGTTTTTAGTAGAAAATTGGTTATATTTCTGACAAAGTATATGCCAAACTTGTGCATAACTTGACTTGGGAATTTTGAGTTTGAGCGAGTTGCGAGGGTATATTTCGGCGGGCAAAAAATTGATAAATAATGAATGCAAGTAGAAAAAATTGAGAACCCTTTGACAAATATTTCCGGGTTTCAGTTATAACACATGAAGCATAGATTATGTCTATTGAGATTTAAACTAATAAGGCCTAAATACACAAAAGTTTTAGCGGTGGGCAAAGTAATCCGGTAATTTGGCAGCTATACCAACATTGCCCACCACCAAAAACGGATTAGGGTTGTCACTTTCATCTAATTTACCCAACTTCGCAAGTAAAAGAAGGTTATGTTTGTACACTAAAATAAGTTTATAAATATATACTGTATTAAATTTGTCTTATTATCCTTTATTTAGATGTTTTATCCCGTTAACGAATGAAAATACAACAAAAATCATATTTTTGGTCATTAAACTATTGTAACAGATTTTCTCAAAAGTGACAACCCTAGCCTTTGTAAAATGCTTAGGCGAGCCTTATTTGGAAATGGGCAAAAACGGGTAGGCAACATTGCCCAGCAAATTTATTTAAAAGTTTTTACACTTATCGCTAAGTTATTAACAGGGAATGGTAGGATTGCCCAAAACCTTTAAGTGATCCTTAGACATCATCATCATATATACGAGCTGTATTTGAATACCAAATTGACGTGGGCAATGTTGGCGAAAACCCCGGATATTTTTTTATTTGCCCGCCCTCTAAAACGCAAAAAAATGGGTAAAAACACGATAAAAAAAATGTTTTCTTCACATAAACTGATGCGTTTGATCACAATGGACGTGCTGAGCCAAAAAAAGTCATATGATGTAATTTTTTTTGAGAAATTCGTGTTTAAAAAAAAAAGCGGGCAAAGTTGATGATAATGAGTAATGACGGTACCTACTCTTCGAAGGTCGCAAAAATATGTGACATGCTCTTATGGTTCTACAAATAAGATCGTGTCAGATATTTTTGCGGCCTTCGTTGTGTAACATAAATTGCAGGTGACTGTACATTTGGAATAATTATTTTATTTAGTTTCAACGAAAGTTTCAAGTTTAGTACGAAAATACTTCAGATATGCAATATGCACAAAATGTAGACCTAATCGAAATAAAACATTGCTTTTTATAGTAAATTTATAAAACATTCGATACATAGGTATACATAACAATAACCAGGCCACAACGCTATTGGCCTGTAAGCTTCATCTCGGTCTCCAAAGCCGCAAAAACTTGCTAGTACTTAGTGCTGGTCTAGCCTTTATTTTTTCTTGAAGATTTTCAGAGAACAGCACGTACACGCATTATACATATAGACGGAACGAACGGCATAATCATAATAATTTATTCGTCGCAATCCATGGTATTACAGATTTAGTTACAAGACTTTCAGGTATTACTTATACGAATTACATAACTCTTCCTGTTAATAGGCAATATTTTAATATAAAAGTTCTATAATATAATACAAGATTACAGTTGTCATCAAAATTCATTGACATACAGAAGTCAAATACGTTTTTAAAATGACGCAAAATGATACCAGCATAATAAAAATTGATCCCAATCAGTAAAGATGAGTCTTTAAACTTTTTTCATTTTAAGCGAGTTTTGAAGGAAGATAATACTTAAATTCGGCTGTAATCGTATTATTTTAAGATAGTTTACTGCGGTTTTCAACAATAATGACCCGTAAATAACAGCAAATGAAATTTAAATGAGACGCGAGCTGATATTTATGTACCCTATTTTTTGAAATACATTTTATCTACTGGTATGCTTTCTCGTGTGCGTATATGATTTAATGTCAATATAATTGTCAAAAGCAAGAAAATCAAGCTGTCATTTTCATTTTAAGAAGTACACGTGTGCTCCGGTGTAGCCCCAACGGGCATCTGACTTGAAGAAGAATTTTGAGTGATGTCGTCAATGTATGGAAATTGTCCGAAAGTTTACATTTGAGATTGAATTTCTGTGTTGTCTTTGTGAGTAAAAATATAAATCGATAATAAATTGGTAGCTGAATTATCTAGCTTCCAAAATCATACAATAATTCAATTACTGTCAAAGACAAAATTGTTTTGCTTCTGTCTCAAACGGAACTCCATATTTTGATTTTTTGATACTTTTAGTGTCGGTTTGTAGAGAATAACAGCAAATTAAAAATATAATGGCATAAAGAGTCGGTACACGGTTTCTTCGTGAATAAATTTACGTGTAATTTAATGCAATTATCAAACATTTATTGAACAAATTATGGTTACAAAGTGAGGTCTAAATCGAAAACGTCATATACCGGCCCCTTAAGTGGCAGTATAATAATGCTAATGCTGCTTAATCCGGGATAAAAGGAATCCGTCTAATGCTCACTAAGGTCTTTATACTTTTAAAAATGTTACTTTGTGTCTTGGATCTGGTTTCACTTGGGGACAGAACAACGTGTTGAATTGATTTCACATGATAGATGTTGGCAAATAAACACAGAGTCCTGTCATTGTATCGAACCTTAAATGTGAACTGTCTACGGATACTTTGTTAGAGCTTTAGAAATAATTTAGATTATTAACATGATATATTATCTGAATGATGTCAGTGGCACGTCCATTTCGCGCGTACTTATCCGTACATGAATTGGCGCGATTTTGAACTGACTTCTTTCTCAAACTGGTATGTGCAAATACTAAACAATGAGACCATATCTGGCTGAACCTGTTTTCGTCAAGATTTATCGAAATAACCGACGCGCAGTATAGCTTGACCAAGTTATGTAATTATAGTTAATATCATATGATAATTTGTAATATTGGACTCTGTTAGCCATAACGTTTTACACACCTTACTCAGTCGTTACCTTTTTCAGCCGTTATAACTGGCATCCTAACTAGGATCCAAATAAAATTGTTCCTAGTTAGCGTCAGACTCTTACTAAACGCGTTTCCACCTTGATTTAGAATTAAGGATTCGGAATAATTAAGATGTGTGAAGTGCTTTAATATATTTTCTTTCGAATTATGTAAGTACTTATGTCTGTATAGAGTCTCCAAAGTGCGATTGCGGGGTCCTGTGCAGGACTCGAGCACATCGTTCAGTACTGTCCACTAAGCAAATACGACTGAAACCCTGGGAACTTGTTTACCCTCGACAGTGACATTATCCAACGGATAGGTACAGAACCTTAAAATATCTTAATAAACAACTGAACGACGATAATAAATAACTGAACGACGATAATAAATAAATAAATATTATAGGACATTCTTACACAGATTGACTAAGCCCCACAGTAAGCTCAAGAAGGCTTGTGTTGTGGGTACTCAGACAACGATATATATAATATATAAAGACTTAAATACATAGAAAACAACCATGCCTGAGGAACAAATATCTGTGTCATCACACAAATAAATGCCCTTACTGGGATTCGAACCCGAGACCATCGGCTTCACAGGCAGGGTCACTACCCACTAGGCCAGACCGGTCGTCAAAATGCTATTGCAACACGAAATTACCTATGTCTCTACATTATTACTGGACTTTGCTTGCTGTTATTGGTATTATAAATGACATATTTAAATGCATACAACCTGCGTTGCGGCATGACATAAATGAAACATTGTATCAGTTAACTTCCCGTATTATCGCCATGCTGTAAACATGGCCCGCGGCGCACTATCTACTGTCGATATTGCATTTGATCTTGTGGTTTAATTTTGCAGTAAGTGTCTGTACAGTCGAGTGCATAAATATGTATACATTTTTTCATCTTAACCCATTGCAATAAGGTGAAAAAATGTATAAATATTTATGCACTCGACTGTACCTACCAAAATATCTAATAGAAATCTTCACAATAGACAGCATATTGATTCTCAAAAGGCGAAGACATTTTTGTGACTGCTATGCAATGACCCTGCTTTACCGATATCCATTTATCTTTACTAACATTATAAATCTGAAAGTAACTCTGTCTGTCTGTCTTTCTGTTATTACTTCGTGATGAAACCAATGCCATTTTGTATGGACATATTTGAATCACGAGAAAGGAAGATCCTTTGTCCTTTCCATCGCGGTAATCATCATTATACACAAAATCGCGGGCAGAAACTAATTATTATTATTTTATTTTATTTATCCTGAGTACATTATTGCCCCATCATATTATCCTCTTAAGGCCCAGCCATTCAAATGAAAAATCCAAAATTTGCCACTGCAATTTGAACCTATACTATAAGAAATAGAGTTTCTTTTGCTTTGTATAAAAATTTAACGAAACAAAACAAATGCTACTCTGTTCCAATTGGATATCATTTAAATTTTATCAAACTGAATAAGTACTTAAAGGTAGGACCTTGGGCCTTACGAGGATAAAGCAATTAATATCAAAATTGAATTTTGAAAATTGGAGATTTATCTCTTGGAATGTCAATAAAACCACTTGCCGAACTCGATCGTTGATTACACGTAATTATTACAAAATTGACACTCCCCTGTAATTATTACAAAAATCGAAGTCATAATACTCAGACTTGTCCTATCACATGGCTTATCAGTGTTACTAACGCCATACATTTTCTATGCAATAAACAAATGAGCGTTGGATACTATTTCCTATAGGCAAGTACTTCATACTTAGTTAACAAAAACAGACTATAGTATCCTGAATTTAGTTTATGAAAAAAGTAAAAAATTCGAACACGTCATCAGCCTGTGTGACAGGTCATATCGATCATAGACAATAGAATTGTGAAGTGAATTCGGGATTTTAAATGTCATTTCCATATGACTTTTATTTTATAGAGTGAAAAATATCTATTCTTTTTATTTAAAATTTATTGTATGACAACTGATTTGAACTGATCTTTAAAAATCGTTTGTAGTAAACAATACAGAATACCTACAAATTAGTAAATATATAAATATCACTTATGCTCGTATGTTTTGTTTTTCAACTGTAAATGTTGTAGCTTTAAGCCGCGTTCGAGGTATTTATAGTTTTTCAATTTTTATTTTCTATTTATATCAAAAAACAGCGACAACTCACTAAAGACAGACAATGTTTGAAGATGAAACATGCAATTTAAGAATAAGCATGCATCAAATCTCTCATCTGACTAAATCATAATCCTAATTGGAAAAAAGTTTACGTACTCAAACGGAGGGCGAAGATAATTCACTATTCACATGCGAGCTAGAACCCTCTGGAATTCAATTATGCTTTTGAAAAGCCTCTCAATGTATGACGGATTTCCGTTCTGAATCCCGTCTTAAATGATTTTGCTTCTTGAAATCTGTCTCAATTTCGTTTCACTCCTCTTTGCAATTTCGCCCATATTAAATCGGAGCGGCCTGAGTGACAGCGGGCGCATGAGCGAGCGGTTCAAAGGCAGCGGAATGATTGACAATTTAATTGGATACAGAATATTTCAACCGGGCTATCTTATAACAAATACTTGGAAATAATTACTTGTATATTTACTTGCCCCTGCTTATAGCTAAATTTCATATTTGAGTGGGACTTTCGGTCTACAATTTCTAGCATAAATAAAACATTAACTTATAATTTTTGTATCCACTGTAAAAGTACTTAATGCTATAGGGTGACTGCTATAGTTATTAGCCACTACATAGTAATTGGCCACTCTTAACTATAAGACTCCTTTTCGCTAGTTTCTTTCTGCCTTACTATGGAGTGGCCAGTTACTATGTTGTGGCTAATAACTATAGCAGTTACCCTATCTATTGTGAAATTTTTGACCTCATTTTCATCCCCTTATTACTTGTCATTATATACGGTATACATATTTTTATATTTTACGTTTTTTTTTCGGTAACTGGTACAAAAAATGGCACGGATTTATCATTTACCTAAATGTAAAAAATAATAGGCAGAAATGACCTAAGCCAGCCAAGAAGTGGCAGTTACCTATTTAAGTAGGTACGTGTAAATCAATACAATGTCTATTGTTGTTTTTTTTGCACACTCGGTTTGTAAATCGGGAAAGGAAACAAGAAATGGATTTATTTATGTTTCAAATGGACTTCAATCATTACCATAGTATATTTAAGCAACCGCCAACACTGTAACCCAGCGCTCTCGACTATAACCATATTTTATATGTGTACGAAATTCGTCTTGCTGCTAACGCGATTTGAAATGTCTTTACTGGATTATGGAGGTCTTCGAGTGGATGCCGTTTATTTATATGTATCGTAAACATTCCAGAGTTAATACGGCTGAATGATAACTTGAGAGTTAAGATAAGAATTAAATGAATTACATGCAATTTGTAACTAAAAAATCCATAGTTCAGCCATTTGATAGGGACCAAGTACCACCAATATTGCAAAAATGGTTGTATAAAATTATATAACATTTTATTTATGTATGTTAGCATTCAAATAACCATTAACATATAGATTTTGAGGTAAAAGCCTGATCATGATTTCATATAAAAAAAATGGTTTAAATGAACGTTGAAACATATTATCTACTTAAATAGTCAAATGTTACTTTTATAAACCAAGCCAGTAAGTATTACATGAAATAAACTTTAAACGAGCGAAAGACTGTAAAAAAGCTTTTATCAGTAACGAATTTAATCAAATACCTAGTTAAAAAAGTTCTCAATAGCATCATACATCCGAATGTCTCTTTAACTTAATTGACTATTTATAATTTACGTGTATACATTACCTCAATGTGCGCAATATCACATTACAATTAAAACTAAGTATGTATCTAGTAAATAACACGGAATACCGACTATTTACGGAGTAGAAACTCCAGTATGTGCATTTAAGATAAGTTCAGGTAATAAGACGTTAAAATAAATTATATAAGATAAGTCAGCTACCTGAATAAAGGCTCTTCTCAATTAGTCCGGGAACTCCTTATTTACCTGTATGCCTGTATATTAGTCTAAGGAAGATATATAAGAAAAGACATCTCAGTTTCTTCTTTATTTTTTCAAGCTTTTTATTAACATGCTATGTATCGATGTAACTGTGTATATTTGTACGGGTCAAATCTTGCAAGTTAAATTTGACCCACTTCCCGACTTCCAATGAAGCTGAAAATTTGCATACATGTATGTCGAGTGACAATGCAATATTATGATACCATCGACCTGGTCTGATGATGGAGACAGTAGGTGTGGCCATAGGAACTATGTGATAAAAAAACGAAACCTAATGTGTTTGGGGTTTTTAGAATTGTCTCGGTGAGTACTGGTTGCCTGTGGAAAAAAAGTACAGTCAGCGATAAAAGCTTGTACCAATAATTACATTTTAGCCAAAAACATATTTCTTCTTGAAATGTGTATCGTAGCTTTAAAAAAGCGGTGACAGCGTACACTGATCAAAAACTCTACACTCCCAAAGACATTAACTGTGTATATTATTCGACCTAAACTCAACTGTCAAAAAACATTAACTTGGTATTTAACCCCTATAAAGTTTCCGGTTAATAGCTACGTTACACTGAAAATTCAACACCAATAAATTCACCAGCCCACAAGCGGCTCTTTAACAATTCGCACACAGTTCATACGCCGACACTAATCCCTCGACGCTAAAGAAGACGAACGATTGCTATAAAATAACCAACGACACTTTTATTGCGTTCCCAATACAAAAGTGAGTCGTTAAGTCTATCTAATAGCCTGTAATTCCTATAACGTTTGCACAAATAGGTGACGCGGCAGTTTTAATAAATATATAGGGTACGGCTTTCACAATTTATACTTGTCACTTCGACTTTCATTAAAGCAAATCCGTGCAACGTAGCTTCTGATGAATAGTTCATTTTCAAAGAAAGGTTTTCTGAACAACTGTGTTCATTAAGACAAAAGATGAGGGTAATATTGATTCATAATATCGTCATGTCAGCCAAATTACGTCCACTATTGGACATATAGTTCTCAATCTATCGCCGTCAGCTGTCCTCATTTTTCTTTGGCGACATTCAGTGGATTCCCAAACTTTTTGCACGAGCCTAAGGCGGGATTCCACCAGTGTGTGGCACTGTATGACTCAAACATTTTTGTGCTGAATATGCTTGTGCCGCACAGTGCCGGACACTGGTGGAATCCAGCCTTAACGGGTTCCCCTCTTCTGGCATAATATTGTTTGTCAGAAATACACTTCGCATAACACGTATCGCAGAAACACTTTTAGTAGAATGATAATTAGGCATAAATATTACTTTGCATTATTATTACTAAGTATACAATACATTTTGCAGAATATTATTTATCAGAAGGTTACTTTTGCAGATTTTGGTTTAGCATAATTTTATGTACCATAATCATCCTGCAGCATACTTTCATTATGGCATAATGTTTTTCTACTTGCAGAAAAGTGGATTACGTTAAGTAAGAACTGTGACCCCCAAACAAAATTGAACCTGTGCCAGATAAGTAGATTATGTTAGGTTGTAACTGCAGCCTCCTGTATAAAACGAACGGCTCCCAGAAAAGTGGGTTAGGTTAGGTTAGAACTGCGACCTCATACAAAACGAACGGCCACCAGAAAAGTGGGTTAGGTTAGGTTAGAACTGCGACCTCATACAAAACGAACGGCCACCAGAAAAGTGGGTTAGGTTAGGTTAGGTTACCTGATTAACTTTAATGCATCTTGATAACTTTATGCTACCTAAATATTATGCAATACATTTATCTGCGAAATTAATATTCGTTTAAAAGACTATTATGATCATCAACAGTATGCCAAAATATGGTTCTGGCTGGATTTTAAAACTCTGCGAAATGATTGTATGCTAAATGATATATGGGAAAGGTAATTCTGCCAAACGACATTTCTGCCAAGTAACATTATGCGATACAAAAATATGTCAAAAATCTTTCTGCAACACATTAGTAAACCAGCCTTAACTTTCGCATATGCTCTGTATACTGTTGGAACTAAGGCCCTGGATTATCTAGCATAGCGCGCTACTGTTTACGTGGGAACCGGGGTAATCTCTTTTAACAAAGGATGTCACTGCAATACTGCAATATGGCCGAAATAAAAGAATATTCTGCCGTATGGTATGAAAATGCAAGCAACGGTTGCCGCTTATTTTGTAGATACCTATTTAATACTAGTATATAAACGGTGCTTCGATGCAAATGCACCTCAATAGGGTATTTTCCTACTAGTCAAATTAGTTACTTTTTTAGAACTGTCAAAACGATTTGCTAATATGGAATTTATATGAAACATTACATCGTGACGTCACGGTCAACTCACCTACTTTTTATATTTCTATCCGATTTATTAAATAGAACTTGTGTTAAAAAATTTCTCCTATCTGTGTTTTTCTAATAATTATCTGGTGCTTTATTTCATGCAAGGTGTAAAATAATTTATTTTAAATACAGTATAATACCCTATTATGGGTATCTCTATATTTCACAACCAAATAAATAAAAGAAACAGTACGGAAAAAGATAAATGATTAAATATAGAGGCATACAACAGAACTCTTCTACTCCGTAGAAAAGTGTCTTATTATACAACTACAAACTTGGTTCATTTTTCACCAGCTGTCCCAGTGCTTGTAGTACAATCTGGCAAGTTAATTTTTTCTCACTTTCCCGTTTCGGACTTCCATAGCCGAAAAGGTCCACTTATAGTAAAACGATTCGATGGATTGGTGATGTTCCGAAGTCAGTCTCTGGCCATGTTAGGCTAATGGGTATCATTTTCTATTTACTATAATATTATGCGAAGAAAAAGGGAAAAACCTTGATAAAGCAATAAATATTTATGTTCTAAACTAAACTAAAAGTTTAACTAAAAAATATTTTTAAAAGGGTTGAATGTTTGTACAGCAAAATATTAATAATCAATTTGACAAAAACCAGTGACTTTAAAAATAATTTATATAATATTATACAATTAAATAGTATCAATTTCCAAACTGCAAATCTGTTATTTTTATTTTTGTAAAGAAATTGCGTGTTATTTATTTACTCCTAAATTATTCAATAAAAAAGACTAACTCTAAGCCAATTGACTAAATATACTTTCTTTCCAATGCAATAAATCCACAAACATGATTTAATTTATAAGGTTATTGATTCCACAAAATGAGAGATAATAATATTCTGGAAAGAGTCAAAGCTTTTGACGAAAATATTTTTTACAAATTGAATATCGTCTAAATACATAAAATATTTATCGGTAAACAACGATCAGCATAACATGAAATAACAGACTGTTTTTTGGCAACGAAAACATCCAGAATATCTAGTTAGTTGGATAACTAGCCTGTGCATTCCCTGTAGCACAATAATCAAGGTAGTCGTGAATAAAAACTCACATATTATGGAGTTATAAATAGGAACATAGACAGAACGCTAAATTAAAAATCTGGTCTATATACCCGGAACCTACAACATATTCATACCGTTTCAGGCTTAAAGTCGTTATGACACCTACATAAGTCGTGTTTAATTTGAGTCTTTTAAATGACCTACATACCTTCGTTGCCTGAATCACATTAAAACACAACATAACATGAAAATAAAATATGTCCCTTCTACTGGTTTTCAAGATGACGTCATAGTCGTATGATTGTCAGCCAACAATCAATATCTTAGTTAGTTGTCGGCTCTATTTCCAGATATAGAAGCAGTCTAGCTGTAACAATATGTCCTAGATGACTTTGATATTGTCAGTATCGTCTGCGGTGTAGACACTTTTAACCTCGTGGCAAATTTGTCTGACCCTTATAACTATGTTAGCTTCATTTTGTCATGGTTTGGTAAGTGCTCAATCTATTTCAAGAGCGGCTGAAACTACAGAATTATTAAATACGTACATTTAGTAATAAATTAATAATACTGCACAGCGTTTCTGCACTCGAGAGCTAAATCAACGGGTCACATTGTATAGAATTTCTGTATAAAGTTACCAGCTTTTATTGCTTTTAAGTGTTGAAAAAGCCTGCCTTAGTGTCTGGCTTAGTAAAAGCCTGTCTGTTTATTTGTATCTACCTGACAAAACCTGCGTTGCTAATGTAATTTTAGTTAATGCATATTCAAGGTATTAACGGCATACCTACTATTTTACCAAGCGACCGCGAAGCGCGAGCAAAGCTTTGGCAAAATGTTTTGTCGTATTTTTCAATTGATTCCCGTGAATTTTGAGAGCAAGTCCGATAATTATATAGATTTTTTTTATAGGTTCAGATTATAGATTTTTCTCAAAATCGTGGAACGTGGTTTATAGCTCACAGGGCTTAAATAAATTCTAAAGAATTATAAATTTTATAAAAAGGCGGTTTCACTTGATTTATTTGTAATATCTAAACAATCTATATTAAATTATAAATTTCTAGTAAATAATGCTTTGCACTTTATCAAGAAATACAACAACGGTAATTTTGGCCTAGTTTTGAATACATTTCACCACTCGACACCCGAGTGATGAGACTATTCTGCAGTGAGTAGTGAGAATCAAAATGGCCTCCGCTCGCCGCTAAAAGCACAAGTTGTTAGAGGCAGCTTTGAGCATATTTTATCACTGTGTCTGCAGAGGCGGAATTATAATCACAGACTAGCTTTTGCTCGCGACATCGTCCGAGTAGAAATGGTAAGATATTATACCCTGCTCCTCAGCTCTTTCGCCCTGTTACTAATTTACTATCCTTACCTCTTTACCAAGTTTTCTGTCATATTTGTTCATCTGTTTTTGCGTGTTTGACGAACAATCACTGGATATAAATCAGTTTGCGGCTCTCATGCGCATTTTAAGTGTTATCAACTAACGAGATGATCAAATTATAAGCCATCGTGAGTGACAACAAAATAACCTAACTAGGTTCGTCTGCGTCTGCGTCTGCGTAAAAGTTATTTAAAATTTTCAACTGCATTTTCAACCACTTAGGGGTTGACTTTCAAAACGTCATATATAAAAAGAACCACCTGCAACGGTTTAGGCTATGCGTTGTCTGTCAATATCTTTCTAACGAAATATCTTTTTAAGTAGAGAAGATTTATAGCTTCACAACTGACACAGTTGTTGTACTTATCGCCTGAAAACAACACAAACACTGCCACTTTAAAGTAACAACCCAATCCCAGTTACCAAGACATAAAACAATCAAACAAGTACGACTACGAGTGACGTGCAGATCTAATTAACACATCTGCCTCCGGAGCCATTAATCACGCCCGCGACTTAATCAGTGCCGACGATTGCCGGACGACAAGACAAGTGTCGCGGCGATAAAGAAATCGTCTTTTACGGATTGTACACAGAAGGGTGCCTAATCGGAATTCACACTGATTGTAGATTAAAGGGTGAGTAATGCAGTTGGTGAACAGAAATGTTACTGGTTTTTTTATTGATTTCCGCCAAATTTCAATATTTAGAAACGATTCGTGGATGGTATTCGTTTTATCGAGCCATGTTTACCCAATAAAATAAATAAAAGAATTTTATTTCGGCTATAAATCCACAGTAAAGTTGTTTAACCTATTTAGTAGGTAAAGTTATGGGTTGAAATTTAACCCTGCAAATATATCTAATCATGTTTTCCGTAAGATTTTTTTCATGGAATTTGCTTTTGTAAAAACTTGTAACAAATAGATATAACAAATACAATTTGCGTTAGCCCCCGCTTAACTTTAATTTCATTGATAGCCTAATGCGTGGTGCGGTTGTATTCATTTTAACTAGAATTCTCAAAACAAACACCTAATTGTTAAAACATGATGTTCCTTTAATACCGTGCAGCGTTATGTTAAAATGTTTAACGTGAAAGCTGCCGAAGCAAAAAAAAAATCTAAGAAAACAAAACTTCCCAAAACGAGGTCAACTCGAAGTCCTCAAACAGAAAGTAAGACTTTCTCTGTAACTTGCTATCTCAATGAGTACTTTCTCGTAGAAGCTATCTTATTGAGTGGAAAAACTTTCGTTATAAGAACATACTCGTACTATCAATGTTGGTAAAACCGTCTGATAAGAAAACACGCCATAATCACGTGTAACTCTTGTGTTTTTTATTAAAATACTATTTTATTAAGCGTGTCTATGATTTTAGCGTGTCTAAATAATTCTATACCCAAATTGACCTGATGAAAGGACGACAATGAAAGGAAACATGTTTTAGCATAGAGAATAAAATATAAGTATAGTAAGGTGGGTTGTGATAATCATAAAGAGTAGTTTGAAAGTGTATTTAAGTGTAGTGTGTGTGTAGATCGAATTATTTTCAGCAACACAATAGCACTAAAGGATGACTCACGCTAGACCGGGCCGGAGCTTTCGGCGCTTCGTTTTCTATGAAAAGCACCACGTGTTCACGGATAAGCCGTCATAGAAAAGGACATGTCGGAAGCCTCGGCCCAGGCACGGCCCGGTCTAGCGTGAGTCATCCTTAACGTGTAGGTATAGGTAAAGTTTGTACAATTATAGTTATTTAACTTTACCAATCAGCTAAACTTTTACCAGTTTTCTAGTTCCAATAATACCTTGTACAAAAGCTCAGCCGTGTAGTCTTGTAAACATTCACCCGCGGTCTTGTTTCCAGAGCTTTTTACAGCTAAAAGCCAATCAAGGAAGAGCTTGCGAAGTTTGTTTTGTACTTAGCTTTATGAATTCCGTTGGGACGTCGCTTCGTCTGTTATATAAGGTTTGGTAAAAGAATTTTATGTTGTGTTTGTTTTGATGTATACAACCTAGACAAATTTTTTACGGTTCCGCACCTCAAAAGGAAAAAAACCGAACCCTTATAGGATCTTAGGAGGAATTTAATTTATAGTTGTAATGGAAAATGGATGTAATGTAAATAATTGATTGTTAATGTACATAATGTAAATAGTTTAATTTTAAGATCAATATTTGCATGCTGCCCTTGGCTAAACATGTGATACTGCCTAATACTTATACCAATTATGTCAACTTATGTACCATGTTTAAGCAAATAAATCATTATCTTATCTTATCTTATCACTCGTGCCTCTGCTGTCTGTCCGTCTGTCATAGCCTATTTTTTCCGAAACTACAGGACCAATTAAGTTGAAATTTGGTACACACATGGAAGATTGTGACCCAAAGACGGACATGTAACGTAAACAAATAAATGTTTAACATGGGGGTAAATGTGAATATTAAAAAATAAAGTTTTTCAAACTATATCGTGTTATATATCAAATGAAAGAGCTCATATTGAGGATCTGAAATATATTTTTTTCTAATTTTAAGATATAGAGTTTAGAAGTTATCCAAGGAAATTTAATAGCCAAAAATGACATTTTCCCCCCACTTTATCTCCGAAACTACTAAAAAATACACAAAATAGTTCTTTACCTATAGATGACAGGAAAACGGACTTAATGTACGGAACCCTCAGAACGCGAGTCCGACTCGCACTTAGCCGGTTTTTTTCTTCAGTACTAACTCACGCTTGAACCTAAAGGAGCGTCTCTCTCAGACGCTTCTTGGTTTTGACCTTCAGCCCTGCGCAGTAAAGCAATAAGAGAGATCAACGTCTTTTTGGTTTCATTTGATGAACCTTTTTTTTTTAAATAAAGCGGTGCAGGCCGAATGGATAATTATGACGTCCGACTTTCAATCTGGAGGCTGCGGGTTCAAAACCTGGCTCGTACCAATGAGTTTTTCGGAACTTATCTACGAAATATCATTTGATATTTAACACTAGCTTTTATTTACGGTGAAGGAAAACACAGTGAGAAAACCTGCATACATCTGCGAAAAATTTCAAATGTGTATGTGAAGTCCCCAATACGCATTGGGCTAGCGTGAGGACTTATAGACCAAGCCCTCTCGCGCGGAGAGGAGGCCTGAGCCCAGAGTGGGACGTATATAGGCTGAATTATTATTACATTATTTCTTAGTCCAAAAAAGTAAGTACATATAATAGGTTATGCATTTTCGTTGGCTATTTTTCCGCATCTCCATAATGCGTTTATCTAGGTTGATAGGTTGCTGGCACCCCTGCCAAGCCAGCTCTTTCAACAAGCCAAGTAAACCCTTAATAAGCAATGAAAAATTATGGCTTTGCATGAAAATTCTCTACTCTATTTTCAATGCTTTTTAGTGTAGACTACTGTAGAGCATTGCATTGTTACAGACAATTTCTATGTGTGATTTGATGCTTTTTTTTATTGTACCTAATGCAGAAATTACCACAAAAAGATAGCCAATGCCCGGTAATCAGTTTTATACACTGAAATATATGTCATATACTGAAGAAAAAGTGACCACGCCTTTGGCCACCGGAGGGATGACATCTATTTCAAGTTAATGGGAAAAGGACAATGAAAAGAAAGAAGAAGCGTAACTCTTCAGCTTAAATCCAAATCCAACACAGATCTGATCATATTGCATACAAGTAATCAAATACGATCCCGATCGACCAGCAGATTCAAGCGCCGTAAGTGGAACTGGATTGGACACACACTCCGGAGGGGGCCCGACCATATACCTAAACAGGCCTTAGATTGGAACCCCCAAGGAAAGAGAAAGCGTGGCCGTCCCAGACAAACCTGGCGGCGTACGGTGTTAGGCGAGGCGAAGAAGACGGGAAGTATTGGAGCGAAATGAAGCGAGAAGCTCAAGATCGATCTATATGGAGAGTCACTGTGGACGCCCTCTGCCCCATCTAGGGGACATAGGATCTTAAGTCAAATCAATCAAATACGAAAGTCTGGTTGAAACTCGAAACCCTTTTTCAGTTGATCTTATTAGACAGGCATTGCTAGATATAACACAGACTAACAATAGGTGCCCTATCACAAAGGAGATGGAATGGAAGATACCTAGTTAATATAAAGCCTGTTTACGAAAACCTGCCCGCTGCAAAATTAGGATCTAAAAAATTTACGGCATACTTTTCACAAAATTACTATGATCTTTGCGTTCACTTTTTGTAGTGATAACCTAAAATAAGTACACCTTTTAAAGCCGCATTTTAAAATGCCATTGCATTTTACTCCAAAAGTAAAATGCAAAGGTACTTTTAGAATAAACATGCAATTTAGAATTCGCTCGCTTGCAAATGAAACTCAGTTCACAATTTCTGCAGCTAATTGGTTCTCGACCGACAGCGAGAAACAAAAAGGAATAATTCATTTTCTAATACAAAGCACTCGCTGATTTCTACTCACTTCTTGATCACCACCATAGAGAAATATAAAGGGGCCCACTGATTAACCAGATGATATCCCGGTGGTCCAGGGGGTAGAACTAGGTCTGTATGCAGATGACGCGGCCTTTTTCTCCACGTCAATAAAGCCTGAGCACGCAGCGGCCAAGATGCAAAAACAACTGGACATCCTGCCTAAATGGCTCAATGATTGGAGGCTGAAAGTGAACGTCAGCAAGACGCAAGCCCTAATGACCGGCCAAAGATACTTACCAGATAAACTGACACTATTAAAAGAAAGAATAAACTGGGCACCCAAAATTAAATATGTAGGAGTTGTAATAGACAGACAATTATCCATGACACACCAAGTAACAGAAGTAATTAATCGGACCAAAACAGCCAGAAGTAAATTATACCCAATATTTAAAAGTAGACTCCCAATAAAAACAAAATTAAATATATATAAAACATATGTAAGGTCAAGACTGACGTATGCTGCGCCAGCCTGGTTCGCATTGACCTCCGAAACAAACAAAAAGAGACTGAGAGCACAGGAAAACCAGGTCCTTAGGGCCATAGTAGACGCCCCTAGATTTGTGCGAAACAACATAATACAAAAAGACCTCAAGTGGGAGAATATAGACACATTTATACAAAAGATCGCCAAAACCATGTTCGATAAAGCAGACAATTCCCATCACGATCATCTCAACCAGATAGCCCCCCACTACACCAGACTGCCAAATACACGCTATAAGCCGCTGCCACGAGAGCTAGCAACCAAAGAAGAAGCAGGCACATCCATCAATAAACCCTAACAAACAAATATATGTCGAATACCTATGGTCTCAAAGGCGGTGGGCGCGTGGGGGTAGTACGATAATGTATTACTTCACAGCTAAACCAGTATGCTACCATTGCTACCAGTGCATGAAATAAACATTAGGACTCGTTAACCATACTAGTGCCTACTATACTTCAATACTAAATGTTTAAAAGAACTAATTGCTATTTTTAACTCAAGGGAGCGATATGAAAGTAAAAAGAAACCGTTTAAATCTTTATTCAAGTCAAACTAGGCCGGCTTCAACCCTACATATCTGACCTGAGAAGATTTAGCCCTATATGGGACCGGCAACAAACTCAGAGGGACAAATCTTTTCAAAACAAGTTAAAACAACACATAACACATCATTTCTTTATTTCACAAAAGTAAGCTTCTAATGTAACATAAGAAATCAAAATAACACTTAAAATAAAACACTTAGCTAAATGGTCAAAGAACGCGGGATTCTATAAGCTATCAGAATAATCCTTCAGATATAAACCTTCAGGAACGTACCGAGTTAGGCACGAGGTTGGCTAACGAGTACGTCCGATCTCTAGCGCGGTCCGATCAAGAAGAACTACCAGCGGCGGAGCCTCTCCGCTCCCGCCTCAGTCAAGTTGGCAAACCTGCTCGACCAGTCTACCAACATACCGACAAAAACGCCAACTCGTGCCTACGCTCACTCGAGAGAAACCTCTCGACGTTCCAAAGCCTTCTACCTGTCATCTCAGTTCAACAACACGCCAATAGATGGCGTTACTCTCTACGCAACTTTATTTCAACAATGCGCCAATAGACGGAGTTACTCTCTACACAACTTTATTTATTTTGTTACAACCAAATAATACGTAGCTCAACATTGCTAATCGATTTTATACAGGCGTCTAAAATAATGAACTATAACGCTGCAATACGTCTTTCTGGTGTCAGGGTCCGACATATATATATATATAAAGAAAAATAGAAGAAAACAAGAGTGCAATTCCAATTTTACCGAGCCCGACTCCAAGAAGAGTCGAGGAGACCTCCGCCAAAATGAGCGAAGCTCAGAAATGGCTCCACCCACTTTCGGCGAAAGTGTGCGAAGACCCGAGAAGGACAGTCCGCCGGACGGTATCGGCCTGTCAGTTAGAACAAAATTTTGACAGTTACGAACAATTGACAGGCCGATACCGTCCGGCGGACTGTTAATCAGTGGGCCCCTTAAGTAAAGAAAGAGTGGTAACTCCATACATCAGTTTTCTTACCAAAACGCGAGTTATTTCGTAGTCGACATCTAACGTCAAGTAGTGGAATTATCAGTACCGCTACTTGACACCAGATGTCACAAGTGTCGCTACTGACGAAAAATGTACTACTAAAACAATTTACAACTAATATTACAAGCAGAAGGTGTTGAAAATAAAGTTCCAGTTAATCCGGTTATAATATTAACTGAAAATTGTTGAGCATTAGAGTTTTCGTTCGTCGCGACATCTATTGTTGACAAGCAGTACTGATAAATTCCGATACTTGACGCTAGATGTCGACTACGAAATAAAAATAACTCGCGTTTGGGTAAGAAAACTGATGTATGGAGTTACCACTCTTTGTTTACGTATATTTCTCTATGATCACCACCGACGAGACAACTGCCGAAATGAAACTACCGGGGTGACAGTGAAGACAAAACCACAAACGCCGTCACTGCTTCCGAGTGTATTCCTGTGCTTTGTTAAACTTGTTATTTAAGTTCCAATTCAATCGCTGATCCCTTTTCACGCGGTAATATAATAGAAGTCAGCCAACCGGCCTCACTTTCGTAAACAGCGTATCGTCTAAGAAAATCCTTGGCAGTTTAGCCGTTTTATAAGTAGGGATGTAACGCAGGCAAAGTTGCGAGCCATAAATGTGTCTAACAAAAGTAACAATGGCCGCCGCAAAGGGTTGACAACAATGAAAAGAACAAATACTTAGTTTGTCTTGGGAAATTACGTTTGCGGCGGATCGATGGAGGATGGGAGCGATGTGTGGTTAAGTGAAAACTTTGTTTGACTTATGGTGAGGAGATTCTGAGCGCAAACTTGTCTACGTAGAAGGCTTTCGGTTCGTAATTTGTATATGTGTAAACTTTCCTAGGGTAATTAATTATTTTAGATATAAAAATATTTATTTCGGTAAATGATTATGTGCCAACTCCCATCCGAATTCCTTAAGCCGTCCTGAAGTACCTAACAGGTACTTTCAAGATGATTTTTTTTTTTTGTTTTATTGATTACAAATCGTTACAGCTGTATTCAAAAGAGAATAAAGTAAAAAATACAGTACTAAACATTAAATAAGATTATAAAACAACAGAACATTCAGAGATAACTATTTTAAAACAGAATACACCAAAACTCACTTAGCCCTACACAACAATAAATTTTCTGCTTCCGTCTGAACGAAACTTTACACATTAACGTCACATCACTACGTTCTCTGCCCCGTCACACATAACAGCCATAGGTATAAGCTAATGAAAAATCAGTTCGAATTTGGAATTTATAGCATGAGAATAAGATATAAAATTAAATGGGTTTTCCAATGGCAGTTATGCTGTTGCGTGGTCTGGCGGTGCCCATAACGCACCGGATCTTTTGTTGAAAAGATATAAGTTGTACTTTTATTGTAATGTAATTAAACAGGAAGTTAGTAATAAAGTAAAACAGTTTTTATAACAAAGGTTTTGGCACGACACGAGAAAACATGTAGTAACGTGACGTTTTTCGAATGCGTGGGCATAACACAGAGATAAATTAGTTATAGCGGAACGCGTTCGTATAATTATAGCAGTAGAGAGAGTGAGCGAGACTAACTGCCCGATTCTAACTTTAAGATACGTCAGTTAATAGATCTAGAAACGATATGGATTAGATATGTTAGTGTCAAATGTGACGTTTCTTCAAACAAAAAAGTCATTTTGACACTGACACATCTAATCCATATCGTTTCTAGATCTATTAATTGACGTATCTTAAAATTAGAATCGGGCAGAAAATATTACTATGAGCACTTGGCTACCACAATCTATCTGATGTTAGCGTGCGTAAGAGACGAATTCTGATATACAATCTTATTCTTATTTTATTTGTAATTATATAAAGTGGGAGCGAAAGAAAAACCTATACAAATTGTCAAATCAGCATCGGTCTCTAATTGTCTACAATTGTTTTTATGACACCTCAAAAATGCCCCTAATATTCGTGCGAACAGTTTTGATCAAAAAATATCTTGCAAAACGCAGAGAAACGAGTTAAATCCGGATAACAAGGAAAATCGGCGGCGGATGGCTAATTCATTAAATCACGCCATCAATCATGATCTTTTGACGAATCACGACGCTGAGGTCAAAGCATTCTGACAGCATGATTAAACGAGACATTTTGGTCAGAGCAACAGTAAGAAATTAATAAATTGGTTCAACAAATCATGGTGTTTAGGGAGTCAAGTTTTTCTGCTTTGTCGATAAATATTCGAGAATGTTTCACCAGGCTATTCAAGTATTTACAATAAAAAAATGAAAATATTTGCATCTTGATAAATAATACATATTTATTTATTTATGGTATTTAATAAGTATAATATATGTACTACATAATCAATATCTATTCTGTCCTCGCCCTGAAATAACATCCCCAGGATCTGTATTATTTTTCACATAGCTTGACTACTGTGATAGCTGACATATCAATACGCGAATAATGACATACACTGCCGTATTCGAACTTCAAGATATTCACAAGAGACGACACGTACTAGACCCATTCTAGATACGTTATAATTTAGATATCAACTAGTTCTCTTTTGCAGCGCAATTCAGGCAACCAATGTCACTTTTACGTTAGATAGAGTAAGATATCTATTAGATGTGAATTGGATCTCTAAGTCATATCCTGTGGAAATCGTTCAAGAGTATCTCCAGAATCGCGCAAATGTCAAATTTGACAGGTTAGATCTTAATCATATCGTTATCGTATCTTGGTGATGTCTAAAAGATATCTAATAGATGTCTATTTCAAAATCCGAATCGGGCCCATAATTTTGCGTTTTAAAGTTATGAATTGTATGGAGATAGCTGTTAATTAATGTATCCCATCTATGTAAAATATATTAATAGTGCGTGTCACGCCATAGATAATAGATATAAATGTATAGTTTCTTATAATTATAATAGTTATCTCATTAAATATGTACCTTTGATGGTCTGCTTTGTCGAGACTTGAATACACTCGTATCTGAAACAAGTAAGATAAATTATAATTATACTAAATAACTCTCACCCAGCTAAATTGCGATCTGAATCATTAGGAACATTGCTACAATGTAATACATTAAATTGGGTTTCATTTCAGTCACACGCACGATACTTAATTTCGTCTAACCAACCTTTGGGTGACTATAAAGCAATCTCAAACGCACAGTAAAAAGGGCACATTATGCCAAATGAATAAAAAATTCATGAAACACATTTTAACGGGGATTCAAACGATATGAACATAATATCATCAGCCCCTCAGTGGCATCATTTATTCAAAGCCTGGCACCTACGGAATTGTTTTTATCATTTTAATTCTGACTCGTTTCGGTGAATATTTTTTCGTTATTATATCTCTTGATATTTGGTAGGTCTAACGTAAATAACAGTACATATTTAACATAACAATAAATAAAAACAAGCCAGCATATGTTGCGAACATTTTATATTATTTAAATTGTTAATACCTTTTCCTGTTTAAGATAATTATTTAATACTCCTACTCTTTAGATTGCTGTACATTGTAGAAGTCTTTATGCAATTTCCTTTGCACTACACCTCAATAACACAATAATAAAGTAAATAATGTTGGATTTATGCTTGCGCGTACCGCAGTCAACAAAAACTATCTTTATTATAATTTATAAATAATTACATATGTACATAAAATAAAAGTTTAAGTATTTGTAATTTAAATGTAAAATGGGCATTAAGTAAAACGAACTGCAGAGGTTTTTCATACAATGGTATTAGGTAAACTTGTTTTTGCAAAATAAATATAAATAGGAATCGTACATTATTACGTATCCGTGTTCTACATCAGCAAATAATTGTCATTTTCCATTTCCTAATATTTTTTCTCGACAACTCTTATTGTTTTCAATCTGAGTAGGGCAACGTGAACCATGATGACGCCATTACGGCATTATTTACATAATCGTTCCCTCCTTTCCCTTCCAAAATAACATTTCTTAAATTGCACCCTATACCAACGACAAAAGGACTAAATTGCCCAATTTACGGCTGATTTTGATGATTCGCAATGGCAGCCGTTGCTAAGCAGCCTATATTATGATACCTACTTTAACATTCAAAATGATAGATAATAAATGTACCTCGATTTTGGGGTGTCTTTATGCTTATTTTCGACGTCCCTGACTTTCTTAATTTTCTTAGTATTTTATGATAGGAATTTTGAAAGCTCGCTGTTATAGTAAGTTAGTTACGGTGACTCGATATTAAGATTATAATATTCGTGCAATGTTAGAAAAATGTATAGTAATTATTATAATTTTATTTTATATGAAAACGTAAATTTATTTAAGATGTTCATGATAAAGAGAAAAAAAGTACCTATAGGTTTTAAAATGCATTGAGAATAATAAATCATTATTAATAAGTTTTTGGCAAAAATTAAATTTTTGGTACAAGCTTTTATCGCTGACTGTACTTTTCTTACGACAGACAACTAATACTCATCGAGACAATTCTAAAAACCCCTAACACAATTAGGTTGCGTTGTTTCATCACGGAGTTCCTATGGCCACCTCCTGTCTCCATCATCAGATCAGTTCGACAGTACCATATTATTGTATTGTCATCAGAACTACATACAGCTGCCAATTTTCATGACGCTACGATCCTTGGAAGATGGTTAAATTAGTTATCTTAGATTCCATTACATGTTAGTTACATACAGGTCGACCTAATAAAAGCTTGTTAAAAACAAATTGCCTCAATCCAAATGCCGTGCCGGCCGCTCAAGATTAAATCAGGTTTAGGTGTTCAGGGAAGACCAGCGTCAGGTACTACCTACTTCAGTAGGACCTGGCATTATGCTAGGTGTTTGTTAGTTTTTTTTCTTTCTTTCTCTGTATGTAATTGTATGAGTATAACTGTCTACTTATATAACAAAATGATATTCTATTATGTTATATATTCTAAATCAATGTTGAATTGCGTTTATAAACAGTATTCACGTTTGTCGTCTTTGCGCATCTGTGTTACGGACCATCAACTACAGTAAAGTTTCTGAACTTTATCTATCGTGGATTCCTTTAAAGATGACCTACTTTTCCCGTTTTACAACGATCTGGTGTATTAAATGCTTTTTATGGCATTATTTAAATTTTGTTAAACACCCTTGTACTTTATTGCGTTTTGTTTCTGTTGTTCAGTCATCATAATTATTTTTTCCCTGATTTTGTTTTAATTTATTCCCCTTAGGGCCACTTGCACCATCCCACTAACCCCGGGTAACCGGTTAAACCAGGCCCCTATTTCACCAACGTGACAGGTCCGACAATTGTCGACATCACTGTTACTGACGTCACTGGCCTCCATAGGCTACGGTAACCGGCTGTACGGTACGGGCTGTGTGGTTGTTTGCCACCAACATGTTAATTAAAAAAAACTCCACTGTATCGCCAGTTAATAAGCACTTATTTTGCGAAGCTAATGACAATTGTCACAAGAAATACGACAATTGTCACGAAATTCCGACACAGAACTCATTTGCTGTCAAGAATTACCGAAAGTTCTTTGAAATCTTGTGACAATTGTCATCATTATCATCATAAACATCGCAAGAGAAATACCTGTTTTATGCCGATATAATAAAGTTTTTTTAAATAATACAATGATGATGACAAACAGGAATACGGCCCGCCCGATGGTAAGCGATAACCGTAGCCCATGGATGCCTGTGACGTCAGCAACAATGAGACTTGTCGAATTGTCGCACCTGTCACGTTGGTGAAATAGGGGCCAAGGAGTCACCACGGTTACCAGTACAAATTGACACTGGGTTAACGGTTTTACCGGTTAACCCCGGGTTAGTGGAATGGTGCAAGTTGCGCTCAGTTAAACATATGAAGCACAATAAATTACCTAAAGCAGAATTTCATACCAGTGTTTGTTTTACATTATACGAACAAAAATTTATTCTTTACCATTCATATCATATTTGTAAGATATATGTATATTTTTTTAATATTCTGATACGGTAAAGTTCAACAAATAATTCGTTATTGCTTTATTTTTTTAGTGTTCTACCAATTTTGTTCCATATATTAATTTATTTTAATGTCTTCTTTAAGATTACTATTTATCTACTAGTATCTATCTAGCAATTATATCACTTTCCAATACGTACCCGAAACAAATATCACATTGAGCTTACTTTTTGATGCTGTAGGTTTGTGTAAAAGATCCCAAGGTACGAGGAGGTACTTGCATAAAAATAATTTATTTAATTTTAGCGCATTTATTTACGCGTAACCTAGACCAGGCGTGGCTCACTCCGCGATTTCGTCGCTTTGCAACAGGTAGCTACAAGTACATCCGTTTCACAGCAATTTTGGTGGTTAACCATAAGGCGCGCGTGGCGCTATCGCCACCTAGCGGTCATATCTGTCCTAATCGTAACTGACGCGTTTTGTTAGATGGTGAAACTTCTGTACCTAGTACTATTATTTATTCTGTGCCTAGACTAAAGTTCCCTTTTAACCCATTCAAGAAACTCTAGTAACATTGAACTAACAGAATCAAGTACAAGTGTACAATCAAACAATAAAGTCTGTCCTCTCGCTCCACTGAACAGCTCGCGGAGTTTGCCAAAATCTATTACGTGTACTGTACACAGAATAGAGATGCAATGGATAGTTGTTTGGCCGGATACCGGATACCGGATGTTCGGCCTGACCATCGGCCGAATATTCAGTATCCGGCCAGCGGAACCATACCTAGTTTTCGGTTCTTCAGGTGCGCATTGTGCAGGTTTTGACTTGTTTCGTAGTGAACGTTCACGCGGACTCATTTCTAGGTACGAAAAGAGTGCGCGTGAAAGTGAGTGGAATGTTAAATTGTTTTAAAATAATAAACGACTACGATTATGACCGTGACTGTTTCTTAAATCCAATTTGTTTACTCCGAAATCAAGCAAAGTTACTATCCGGTATCCGGCCGGATAGTAACGGCGCGATTCGGGAAATGAATTAGAGATGCACTAGATATGAAATAGTAAAGATATATGACGTTCCACGGCAAAAGGTTTATGGCGGCCGCAATAATATTGGAGCTGCGTTAATAATAGCGTAAGCGCCAACCGCCATGAGGTACCTTTTGCAGTGGAACGTCACATATCTTTACTATTTCATAACAACTGAATCTCTAACTCATTTCCCGAATTGCGCCGTAAGTCACTATCCCGTATCCGGCCGGATGTTAAAATAACGGCCGGATAGGCCGGATACCGTATAGTAACCGAATATCCGGTGCATCTCTAACACAGAGCGTCGAACTGTTTGTGTGCCTGCTAAGAGGTTTACAAACAACCTGCATGTTGAATATAATTATTAGGTTTGAGAACTAGTGCTTAATTAATTGAGAAATCGCTGGCTCAATATTACAAAGTTCTATGACAAATTTTCAAGATTTTTGAAATTCGACTTAATGTCACTATGACAATGTTCAAATTTCAGTTCGATAAAAGTGAAACATAAAACCATATTGGGCCAGCGTATTGTTATGGGTTTGGAATGTTAATGAGAAACATTAGTGCTTGTCAATGACAATGTAGATTTTGTTGGTATTTAATAACTAGGGACCAACGAATAGGCTGTATAAAAAAATAAAACGATGTAGTTATTAATCTAGTGAATATTGAAACAAGGTGAATCAGAATATAAACTTACTTTTCACATACGTGGATTATTTACATAATTATTTTAGGGTATTTGACTACAAGTCAAATCAGTTTCTTTTTTCGAACTGTCAAAACGTTTTTGCTACTATGGAATTTATACGAAACACTATATAGCATGTGGCTTCAACCTGAAAAACTGGCGTAGTCACTAGTTTTCACAAAACCGACTGTCATCTTACCTTCCAACTCAGAGGTTCTCCTCTGACACCTTATTGGGATTAGTAAGGTTTCCTCACGATGTTTTTGTTCAATAAAAGGCGACCAATAACTAACCGGTTAACCGGTTAACCCCGGGTTAGTGGGATGGTGCAAAGGCGCTAAGTGGATAGTAACGTTAAAAAAACACATGGGATTATTATACAACGATATGTATCTACCATCTTGATGTTTAGTTATTGGTCGCCTTTTATTAAACAAAAACATCGTGAGGAAACCTTACTAATCCCAATAAGGTGTCAGAGGAGAACCTCTGAGTTGTACCTTCCAACTCAGAGGTTTTCCTCTGACACCTTAAGATGACAGTCGCTTTGAGATGGTGCAAGTGGCGCTTAGTGACTTTAGTATCCGTAGATCAAATTGCAACTAAGTACTTAAATCCCTAGTCCATACTAATTACAACTAGTGCTTAAACTAAAATCGTACAAAGCATGAGCGTCATCTGAACCGATCTAATTCCTTCTTCGAAGATAAATGATTGCGAACCATATTACACGAGACCCCAAAAATCCTGCGAATTCTCACCAAATAGGGTTCTAGTTATTTGGGTACATGTGCTGATCTCACGTAGCCTTTAATCTGATATGTGAAACGAACTGAATATCTCCTAACAGGGCGCGTAGCCAACGTGCCAATCGTTGACGCCCCGTAACGTACCGTAGTCATCTCTCTCTATCACTCTTCCACACTAGTGCGACAGTGACAGTTGCGCTTCGTTCGATACGGAGCGTTCACGATTGCACGTTGGCTACGCACCCAGTATCTGAAATTCCAGTGCTGAGCTAAAATAGCTTGCAATTGCATTGCTAAGCAGTTTAGTAGATGTAATTTGATTTCTACGTGAATAGACAGCTTGTATGTTTATGTGGGGTGAACTATTTCATTTCTTGAGAGTCGCATGAACCTTGCCGCCGCCATATAATCGAAGTTATGCTCTCGAATGATAATTTGAAATTACATGGACAAGAATATTTAAGTAACATTTATCTATGTTTAGTATTAGTTTTCGTTCGCCGCATCGCATTAAGGGGCCCACTGCTGATTAACAGTCCGCCGGCCGGTATCGGGTGGTATCGGCCTGTCAGTTGTTCGGAACTGTCAAAATCTTGTTCTAACTGACAGGCCGATACCGTCCGGCGGACTGTTAATCAGTGGGCCCCTTTACTGTTGGCATTATGAAGTTTATTCCATCACTTATTTTGAAAACATTCTAGTTTATCCACCATTTTAATGTCGTATTTAACTACAGGACGGTTCGGAAATACGTTCACTAACATTTTAACTGCGACATATTATTAATAAATAATACATTTAACAAACTTGTTTCCGTATCAAAGTTAAAGGAGAATATTTTGAAGATAATACGTTTTACTTCAGTTAAATGATTGCAGTTTTAATGTTTAATGATATTTTGTAAAAGAGGTGTTGACGTATTTTTGACCCACCTACTATCTATCTATTACTTAAAAGGACTGAAAACAAAAAGATTATGTGGCTCTGTTGCTATAAATAAAAAATCAAGTTCAATTTTTGTAAGATAACAATAATAACAAACATATATTATAAACTCAAGTTCATAATATAACAATATTATTATATATTGTTTTCTAAGGTAACATAAAACTTTTTTAATAAATGCTGGATAAAAAACTATCCTTTAAGACTTGTTCGTTATTAATTGATAGTCCGTGCTAAATCAAATCGTTCCTGGTGCACATAAATTTTGCTTCAGTATTTATGAGTAAACAAACCAATATCCGGTAGAACGAGTCAATAACACAAATCAGAATTGGGCTCGTGAATTACGTGCTTGTTTTTGTTTTATAACTATTTGTTTTTACCATGTTTATTATAAATAACGGGATTAAAATATATTTATTCGGTTTTATTCGTATGTATAGAGAAATGTTACTTGAGAACAAATAAATAAATAAACCATGATAAAACTAAACTAAACTTTTGGAACTAGTGAGTTATCAGAACATAAAATGTAATACTAATGGTATCATTTATGTATGTTTTACTTAAAAAGTTATTTAATGTCTATCAAATATCCTAATCTAAACTCATTTGAAAAGAAATCACTAAAAAAAATTACGTAGTCCCCTATTTACGATAAAAAAAACAAAATCGGAATGCTCTTATAAATATTAAAACCAAAACACTGTTCCGGGCAAAATTCGAAACAAGGATACATGCAAAAACTTGAAGAAGTGCGGAAGAAAGAATATTCCAGCATTATATCAGGCTGATGTGTTTTGCAAAAGTTCCATCATATATCATTTTCTGTACTTTGGTTCGCTCCGGGATAACTTTGCAGAGAATATTATGTGATTATGCGATGTGTGCTTAAAGACGCTACTTTATACTTTTGAATTATTTACCTTTCAGTGACTGGAGTTGTACAAAGTTTTGAAATGAGATTTCTATTGACTTAGCGCTTATGTTGAGATCGTTTTCTATACCAATTTCCATATTTAATGTTATAAGACAAGTAAAGTTTCTAACTGGATGTTTATCTCTTTTATGATGATCCGTGACTGTTGTAAGAATAATTGAACTCTCCTCCAAATACCTATTCTTGCCTACAAAAATGCTAGTAGTATTTACAAATAGCTATAAGACTTCTTCCCTTTTGTGCAAATTCCAGCAATTCATTAGGTTCATTTCATTTTCGTTTTTAAATCATTTTTAATATTTGCATATTCCCAGGGCACATATTTAAGACCATCTTTATTTCTATAGTCTAAAGATGTAAAATTGTAAAGGTGCAACTAACCAATATATAATTACTAACCAATTTTGTAAACAAATATGAACTAATTTTAAAATGGTATTCAAAGGCATCACTTTACTGGAATGAAATCAATAGAGGGATAAGATGGACACGGAACTTTGAACTCGTTCGTTGTCGTCACACGCCAAAAACAAGAACAGGGTAACAAGATATATACAGTGTTTAATGTATAAAGTTCTATTGGAACTACTATATTTTGAAACTAATACATGTGGTTATCAGGTTGCATATAGCTACGATTAGACTTCAACTAATAGAAAACAAACAAACCAACTTCGAGACTTCTTCGCGCTCCGAAATAAAAACGACGTAAATACATACGTATTCCAAACTAGTTACTACCTACTCGCACTCTACTCATTAAACTGCGAACGCACACCGAACTGCATGAAAGTATTTAACATTAGCTGTAATACCGCAAACCAAAAGGCTATTGGCAACAAAATGTCTTCACTATTACCATCCAATGTTACGTCTGGATACAACCGTATCTTATTCCAAGTAAAACTCCCGACAGAATGTTTGCAAGTATTTTCCGAAGTATATCGAGCAAAGTTTAGACACATGGAAACTTCGATGGAATCCCTTCCAACGTCTGGGAATTTGCTGTTACATAATCATGTTTCCGTCTTTTTAATTAAATGAGAATTTGGTTATTTTATAATATTCTGTAATTGCAAACTTTGACAATAACTTTCAAATTAATGTTGATTAAATTGATACTGGAGTGTACTCTAGTAAAGCTATAGTACAGTACAGTACAATAGTGTGTGTGTAGTGCAGTAGTAGTAGTAAAAATCGTCATAGTAGTAGTAGTGTACTAGTGATGTAGTGTATCTAGGTGTGCAATAAAGAGTATTGTATTGTATTAATTACTTTCCTGAAATAGATACTTACCTGTAGGTATTTAATTTCTGTTATGGGTAACACAGTAAAATATCGATTGAAATTATTTTAAACCGTTTTTTTTACCATTTTTAACTAAAATAATCTTCGCACTACCTTTTCGTACCTATACTATCCTTTTTTTATTTGAACGCATGTTGGTACGTCTATTTATTTTGACTACCCTTTAATGTTTGTTATGATATCAATCTCAATTAAAACCTGTTGGAACAAGACAAACATTTAAATTCACAGAATTTATGAGGTGTTTAGATTGAGTCGTCATAATTACCAATCAACGTCATCAAAGAGATGCAATGTTTACCAAAATTCACTCCAACGGCTTACCGAGATCACAGCGTCAATGGTTTCGGCAAACCTACGGGTTTGCCTACTGTGTGAAATACGCGTAAATAAGTATCAGACAGTGTAAAACCGCCTTTGTCTTAAAACACCTCCTGCATGTGGCAACCATGGGCTTCCTTTTCCTATTTTAATTAACCTTTTGAACGCCAAGAACACCTAAAGTGGTCGTTACTAGTCGTGCCCACAGCGCCAAGGACAACCTATACATAAAGGTGTTATGGCGATGGCGGACGCTGTCAAAGTAACCGTCACAATTTCAAGTAAGGTTTACATTAGCTTGCTTACGCCCGGGACCTAAGCGTTTGAGTGATGTTTGTGTTTATGACATAAAGCGTTCAAAAAGTTAAGAAATGTTAGGTTAAGTGCAGTTTTCAGTTTTATTCAAGTCTCCAGCTTTCATTATTTACACCAACGGACTTGTTTGAATTTCACGATTGGCCTCACTCGGACACTATTCGCAGTGCACCCTGGTCGATACTACATATGTAAGTAAACAAGAGTTGCTCTGCGAATGATATCAAAATGAGATCAATTTTCATTTTTCGAGTAGGCTTCAAATTTGCAGTACTGTGGCAGCTTTATTCTGGAGTCTAGAGTGAGAAGTAGGTAATCATAATCACACTGGGGGCATTCCAGCTTCGATTGTGCTACTAGACACACCCATTTTGAACCTAGCCTGCTCTTACCACTGTAGAAATTTAGAGAGGCAATAGAGAGTACTCTCTCCAGGCGGGTGTTATGCCTGGGGACCGAAGTCCATTGAGAGTTGGTCGGAAGTTATATATATAGAAACTGACATTATAACTCCGTAAGCGCGATGTAGGTCTCACATACTAATTGCGTTCTAGACGTAGAGTATCTTCTTAGCAGTTTGTGCGTTCTAGCTCCCCAACGCCATCTGTTAGATTATTATGGCACGACGTTGGCAGTGACAGCTAGAGGAGACGCCACATCAGCCCCCCTTTGAGCGGAGGGGTCAGCGACGACGTATGAAGTGTGTAGCGAAACCAGATGTGCTCGAGCCAGTGTGGCGAGCGAAGATGCTCAGAGTCACAGGCGAGCGGAGCGGCTCAGAGCCAGTGTGACGAGCGCAGTTTGCTCAGAGCCAGAGTGGCGAGCGGAGTTGCTCAGAGCCAGAGTGGCGAGCGGAGAGAGAGATATTGAGGGTACCAGACATGAATATTTACAAGATATTTATAGGTATATCACATATGTACAGACTGTACAGAGGCATGCTAGGTGGTACACTCAGAGAGGGAAAATGGCTTGCTGCGAGGCGGCGTCGTCAGGATCTTGAGGTCTTCATGGCTGTCCAATGTCGGAAGGTCACCAATGTAGAAAGGTAGAGAGGCAATAGAGAGTACTCTCTCCAGGCGGGTGTTATGCCTGGGGACCGAAGTCCATTGAGAGTTGGTCGGAAGTTATATATATAGAAACTGACATTATAACTCCGTAAGCGCGATGTAGGTCTCACATACTAATTGCGTTCTAGACGTAGAGTATCTTCTTAGCAGTTTGTGCGTTCTAGCTCCCCAACGCCATCTGTTAGATTATTATGGCACGACGTTGGCAGTGACAGCTAGAGGAGACGCCACACCACATTTAATGCAAATAAAGAGCTTACTCACTTACTTACTTACTGGAATACATTTTAACTTAGTTTCCCTAACTCACCCTCACTCGCAATTCAAATATAATCACAATGCCAGTTTGAAACTTTACACAGTACGTCTGATCAATGCAAATTGGCGTTCACTAGTTCACTACTCCAATTACAATCCAATTAATAATAATATGTCGACAACTCTTGTTTAGCTGTCATGATGCTAAACTTGGTGTCTGCCGGGGTTCCAATTAGTTACGATGAGAACTGGCCTATTTGTAGTTCGGAAACTGCGGACATCTATTTATTTTACTCCAATTGAGGCATTTTTAGGGTTCCGTACCCAATTACTAAGACTGAGATCGCGTACGGAACACCGAAGTTTTGCGACGAGGCAAAGTGGGTGGGATCGAAGTTTATATTATGCGACGACAACTTCGCTGGGGCGGCCATGTTTCAAGGATGGCAGAGGGTCGGGTGGCTAAGCGCATCTTTTACTCGTAGCTGGAGGAGGGCAAGCGAAAGCATGGCGGGCAACTTCTCAGATATAAAGATGTGCTTAAGCGCCACAGGAAGAACTGCAACATTGACCCATTTCTGTGGGAGAAGCAGGTGGCCGACCGCCCTGTATGGAGATCTTTTGTCATTAAACAAACTGGTGACTTTGAATGCCGTCGACTTACGAACTGGATATCAGACGGGATGAACTGAAAGCCCGACCACCAGCGGCTATTAGGTATAATTACAACAATGGTGTCCTTACCTGCCCGTTGTGTGCACGGGTCTTTGTTAATAAGATCGCCTACGCAAGCCACACCCGGGCACACGAACGTCTTCAGCAGCGGAGTTGAAACAGTC